>NC_072739.1:29332721-29363980 GCF_026930045.1 Uloborus diversus
TTTTTAGTCATATTGAAAGCAATTTAACCCGGGAAAACGCGCGCTATAACTACATACGATAGAACGCGCGGTAGGTCTCCCAGACCCGGTTACCTGTTTTTGTAAAATAATACTAACAAAAACATTTTAAACCACAATTGATGCAATTTTAATGAGAAAATGATCACTGTATGAACGTAATACAAGTAAATATTTACAGAAAATACTTACAGTTTATTCACATTCCTTGCAAATATAAATCGTGTGCTCTCTGCAGATATTTTTATTACACCTGGTACAGCAAATTGCAGATTTTCTGTCCTTTTTGCTTGGGCAAATGTGGCATCTTTTCTTTTGGCTACATTTTTGTAGTTTTTTTGGTGGCTCACTATCCTGACTGGGAGAACAGTGCTCGATGAGCTGTTGCCTCAGTTTTCGAGGAAGTGATAGTTGCGTGCTTCTCTCTTGAATTTGTTCTTTTATCAGCTCCAAAGCAAGTTCTTTCAAAAAATGTCGTCGACTTTTGACTGCTGTTTGGCTTTTGGCTGATAACACTGAGCAACAAAAAAAATATAATGTTTTGTCCCAAAAGTTTTGTTGACTGATTCTTATAGTACTTTTTACACTGAATCCAAAAATAATAATAGTTTTTATCTATCACGTATGGTTTTCTTGTGACAGTAAAATACAAATAACACACTTTTTTTACCTATTTACAGCTATTCTACATTAAAAAGTGGTTGTAAGGGATTTTCTTGAGTATTTTGCTTCTGGTACATCTCTTTTAAGTGTCCAGCAGTAGTCAGCCAGCATTCTCGGACTCCATTTTCCTTGATATCGTTTTTCCATGCTTGAAATATCTTGATGGAAACGTTCTCCATGTTCATCACTAACATCTCCAAGATTTTGTGGGAAGAAGTCCAAGTGGGAATCAAGAAAATGGATTTTTAGCGACATGTTGCAACCCATATCACTGTAGGCTTTCAGTAGATCGTTGACATATTCCTTGTAGTTGTCGTCTTTATAGTTTCCCAAGAAATTTTTAACCACATTTTTGAAGCAGGTCCATGTTCTATTTTCTATGTCATTAAGTCTGCTTTCGAAATTGTTATCTTTTATCAAATCTCGTATTTGTGGACCAACAAAGATGCCCTCCTTGATTTTAGCATCGCTTAGTCTAAAAAATTTCTCTTTTAAGTACAAAAAACCTTGTCCATTCTTGTCCATAGCTTTGACAAAGTTTTTCATCAATCCTAACTTGATATGCAGTGGTGGCAGGTAAACTTTTTTAGGATCAACCAAAGGTGTGTTTTGAACATTTTTCTTGCCAGGTTCAAGGGATTTTCGCTCAGGCCATGATTTCTTTTTATAATGGTTTTTCCGATCTCGGCTGTCCCATTCACAAAGGAAGCAACAAAACTTTGTATAACCAGGCTGCAAGCCGAGTAACATAGCAATTACTTTAAGATCTCCACATAAGTTCCATCTGTATCTATCATATTGGATATTATCTAAAATCAGTTTCATATTGCCATATGTCTCTTTCATGTTTGCAGCATGGGCCAAAGGGACTGAAGGGAATTGGTTACCGTTATGCAATAGAACAGCCTTAAGGCTAACTTTGGATGAGTCTATAAATAAACGCCACTCTTCTGGTGTATGCTCATGACCTAAAGTATTCATTACTGCTGAAATATCATTACAATAGACTAAGTTTCCTTCTTGGGAAAAAAAATCCTCAAAATCCTCTTGCCTGTTTCTAAAGTAACATACTTTAGTACTTTTGCAAAGTAAGTTCCAGCCCTTAAGGCGTGACCCCAACAGTTCTGCTTGTTTTTTAGATAAATTCAAATCACGAACCAAATCATTAAGGTCACCTTGAGTTAATAAATGAGGTTCAGTGCCTACCTCAAAACTAGGATCTTGTACATCATCATCTTCTTCTTGATCTGGTTCAGGATTTGTACTGTCACTAATTTCTATGGACGTTGGAGGAGTTGGTATTGGTAGTTCTTGACTATGTCTGACAGGTCGGATCGCTGAAGGCAAGTTGGGATATTTTAAAGTATGTTTTGACTTAGTTGTTATCCCTGTTGTAATTGTTAAGCAAAAGTAACAGTCTGAAGTGTGATCCGTCGGTTCCCTCCATACCATTGGAACTGCAAACGGCATGTGTCGTCGAGAACCGTCGGCCCATCCAGTCAACAGTCTACAGCATGTAACACAACACATGTGTGGAGCCCAGTTTTTGTCCTGGTCACCCACCTTACAGCCAAAATAAAGTTCATAACACTTTTTTATCAAAGGAGTAAAATTTCTTCTTTGCAATTTAAAAGTTAACTCACCACACACATAACAAAACGTGTCCGGATGATTTAAACATCTACGAGGCATGTTTAACTATGCACACAACACAATTTAAAAGCACTGTCTCTTGAACAAAAATTCCTGTTTGGGAGGCCATACAGCACTGACTGAGCTTGAGTCAACAAGAGCGAGCGTGTCGCGACGCGCTGGTGACCTTGTGCGCTGGCAGACAGCCAAGGCTCCTTATCATAAATTGAATATACATCCATATACATATATATGATACTTAAATATAACTTAAGTGAAAACTTTTCACTAATTAATTAAGTTATTTTTTTGGTAAAGTGTTATTTTAATAATATATTAAAATTTCAAAAAATACGAAAAATTAAAAAATAAAATAGGATTTTTAAAGAAAACCTTGCGTGATAGACTATTTTTGATTGCATATTTGAACTCTACACATCAAAATACACAAGAAATAGTGTATATAATGCATGGGACAAAACATGTGTTTTCCAGTGTAATAAGAGCACACGAGCATTTATAGCCGCTGTGTTTAGAACAGAAAAAAACACCACCATTGGCCATCTTTTACTAATTCGTGCAGTAGAAAAGTTTGCAGACATTTCATCTACGACATCAACAGCTCCCTTCGTAAGATTGTAAAAGGTTATGATTTCAGGCTTTTTTGCATCTCCAGTTGATGGATCTATTGAATCATCATAGTGCATTGTTGAGATGACATTTACACATTTATTCTTTTTGGGAACATACGAAACTAATGTCATGTGTTTCTGGAAGCCGAACAAAGAGGAATGTACTTCTCTATTTTTTCCTGTGATAAACTCCTTGGGTAATTCTCGTTTATTTTTTCTAATTGTTCCCAGAAGCGTAATTTTTTTCTTTAGTAGGTCCTTGGCCAAATTATAGCTTGTGTACCAGTTATCAACGGTTAGGTTTCTTCCAGAATTTGCGAGTTTTTCTGTTAGTCTCTTTACGATTTCATCACCAGAATTATTTGTCTTATACGGGCCATCAGGTTGTTTACCCGCATAAATTTCTAAATTCCAAGTATAAAAGGTTCTGGAATCTACAAGAGCAAATACTTTTATGCCATATTTGGCAGGTTTGTTGGGGATGTATTGACGAAAACTGCATCGTCCTCTGAAAGCTTCAAGTTTTTCATCAATTGTTATGTATTCACCCACAGTATAGCAATTTTGGCAGTTGCTTACAAAACTTTCAAACATACCTCTTATTGGTGCGAGTTTGTCTGTCTGTCTTCTCTCGGCACGGTCTGTAATATCATCAAAACGTAAGCATCGTAATAGGAACAAAAAACGCTTCTGAGACATGGTTCGATGGAAAATGTCCAGGCCTGTTCCATCCGTAGCCCAGAGATCTTTGACATTCACATGCGAGGATTTGTGAAGGCCTCCAAAGTACAAAAGACCAATCAGTGCTTTAATTTCTATTATTGAAGTTTCTTTGGCATCACGATCTCTGTCAAAATTATGTGCTATAGTCTCTATAAATTTATTTGTGCAAGCTACGATATTCAATAGGATACTATTAGCAATCAGCAGCTGCCAGGAATCTAATACGGAAGAAACTTTTTTTGCATCACCAATGTTTCCTGGTAATTTTAGAATAACATTGTGAGAAGGGATTCTTACATTTTGACGGTTTTTAATTTTGTTCCATTTTGTGCCGTCTCTGCCAACGTAGCAGTTTTGAGACAAAATGTCTGTGCTTTCATATAAATCTTCATCAGAATCAAGATCATCCTCTGAAGAAGAATTGTGCTCGCTAAAGATTTCATCATCATTTATTTCTTCATCCTCTTCATTTATTGATTCCTCATCGGTTGGTATATCTCTAAGCATATCTTCAAGTCTTTTCATTTCATCCTTATAAGACAAGTAGCGCTTCATTTTACTTTCTAAACTCAAAAACAGCAAAAAAGAAAAAATTGGGACTGAATGCACGAGCAGGCGCGTCGGGTCTGCTAGACCCTAACATCAAAAATACCTACAAACGTGAAATTCTACAATGTGCAATTCTCAACCTTTAGAAAGTGGTTGACCTTGACTACAGCTACTGCGGACTTGGACCACTTTCAACGAAAGGGGGGAATTCTACGCTTTAGTTTTTGACAGAGCGGGTCTCTCAGACCCAACGCGATTGCTCGCGGGTTAAGATCTAAGCACCTAAGAAATCGCTTTATTTTCCTTCTCAGATGGTGAAGACGTTATAAATAAATTGTCGTAACCTTAGCAGGACACGGTTCCATCCACGAAGCTATAACATTTTTAGAAAACTGAACCTAGGTGTACTGTTAACTTAAAGCACTGGGTATTAGATATTCAATTAAATAATAGCTTCAGGCATTTAAATTATTTTTCATAATGCGGATGTCATTTTTTCTCGGGTAATTAATCCTCCTTTTGTGGAGAAAAAAATATTTTCGTGACAAAGTTTTTAAAAAAAAAACGCCTTTTTCAATGCAAAAAATAATGAGCTTGCTATTTCTTAACTTTGCTTTTTAAGCTATTTCGTGCCTTTCGAGATGGATTATTTTTTTAGTCTTATGTTTTTGATTTAAAGTTTACAGTAGAAATGAAATTTACCAAAGAAACAACGCATCTATTTCTTGATCCAACGTAAATTTAATTTTTAATTCATTAATTTTTAATTTAGCTTTACAATTAATTTTAATTTTAACTCATAATTTATTTTCCCCATTTTTTCACTTTCTGAAAAACGCCTCATGTTGCTTTTAATCAACCACTAGAATAACTGTTTTCACGCGAAGGTGAAGCTTTAATGTACCAGTATTAACATGTAATTCATTGATTCTTCTTTTCAAATTCTACATTTTACAATGTTCGAATAATATATTAGAAAAGTTAGATCAAAGTAGTAAAAAACAGACTCATCCCCCTTTCTCGTCTCTGGAGTGCCTAGTCAGGACAAAATTTCATTGATCAATAGGTTTCCATAGGACAAACCCACTACCTAGAGGTAAATTTCTTACTCCAAGGTCATCAAGTTAAAATATCGGTGCAGGTTTTTACCCCACGCGGGGCTTTACCCCCACCTACCCTAATTAAAATTAGTTCACGTTTCTCAAGCGTCACAGCAAATCTTAATCACAGATCGACCCCAGCCAGAAAAGTCGTGATTGTAATTCACCAATATAAACAAGTTATATCATTATTATTTCACCCTTCGACCATACTCCGAAAACCGCGTGACCGTAAGTCATCATAGCAAGCAATAACACGTCGCATCTCTGATAAGACCTACGACGAAAGCTGAGACGATAAGATCATATCTTGTCCGTTCCATGAGAACATGGTATTGGCAACGAAGCTACTGTTTTCATAAATTGAAATCGAATAATTTATTTTAAAAATCCTCAGATGAAAATGAAATTAAATATCTTGCCGTTTTCTGGATTAAAAATCCATCACTCTTCGTAAAACACATTTTATTTCCTAAGTAAAAGAAATCACACACACTTTCTTATTACTTAAATAATCAGAATTTTACACCCCCGCAGTTCGGTTGTGGGAAACGCTAAACAAAGCGAGTCACGGGGGGGGGGGGATTGACTTTTCTATGCGTGACAAGTCCCCGCACCTCTGGGGTGAAAGGGTGAAAAATTCCCCTGCCATGCCATTGTTGAAACTTGTTAACTCCATTCTCTTTTCTTACTGCTAGAAAAGAAAAGCAGTATGGCTGTATTCCCAACACAGGGAAAAAATCCTTTGAATGAATATTATTTTTCTGCATATGAATATTTAAAAATGAGTGATAGCGCAACTATGATTGTGGAATATTTAAAAGCACGAATGGTAAGTACTTTTTACATATATCATTATTCTCTTTGTTCAATAAATTTCTTTGTTTTCATTTGTATCATATGTGTTCAAAATAATGAAACAGAATAAATGAATTAATGTATTTTATTTATACATTTTATCCCATACAAAATCAGGTTGTCTTTTCACCCTTGAAGATTATTTTCTGGGTGTATGGACCATATTAGCTTTTGGTACAAAGGTTGGCGTAACATCTGACAAATACTTTTTTTCACAAAATGCTCGGGAACGTTGATTTCATTCAATGTGTTTAAAAATTCATCTTTCCAAAGTACACGAATATTTTTTCGATTGCTGAAAATTAAATTCATCAGGTCAGCAATATTACTATTCGGAATGTTTTGTTTTTTATAGATGATTTGTCCTTTTGCGTTCCATGCTGAAAGATCTGTAGAGACGGGTAATCCAGTTGTTAAAAGCGAACATTTATTGTAAATTGCAACAAAACACATTACCATTAAAAGAAATAAATATAAATTAATCAGTTCATCTCGGAATAATCTAACATTTACACAACACATCAATCCAGATACCGCGAGCTAGCCAACTCAGCTGGAGACTTTTAAATAAACTTTGCCAGATTTGCATGCGCTGTTTCTCTGAGTTAAGGCCGTTGCCACAGACTCCCTCACCAGTCTCACAAGACCATTGGGAGACGAAAACGTACTTTGCGGCCAAACCTTGTTGTAACTCCAGGAGTCCTTGGATAAGTTTTTTCTTCATACAACTGTTAAGGTAACCGTAGAGTTGACCCATAAGTCAGCTGTGCCGCAGACGCGCCAAGGTCTTCACGTAACGTAGATCTGAGTCCCAACAGCACTAATGGAAGTGCTTCAACCCAATCGGATTTGTAACACATCAAAGCTTGCTTCAATGGTCGGTGCAGTCTTTCCACCAGACCGTTACTTTGGGGTCTGTACGGCGATGTCCTTGCTAATTTTATGCCAAGCATCTTTGATAGACTCGTAAAAAGTTCAGATTCAAACTGTCTGCCCCTGTCACATGTTATCCTTTGCGGAGTACCAAATCGAGAAACCCATGACTGTACGAAAGCACGAGCTACCGTTTCTGCTGTTATATCAATAATTGGCACAACTTCAGGCCACCGCGTAAATCTATCCACTATAGTCAAGCAATACTTAAAATTTTGAACTTGTGTTAGTGGACCTATTATGTCTAAATGAATATGAGAAAATCTCTCATCCGGAACTAAAAATTGAACTAACGGGGATTTAGTATGCAAATGTACTTTAGTCTGCTGACACGGAACACAAGCTCTGCACCCAGCAGTTATATCTTTGTTTATATTTGGCCAGACATATTTGCTATCGATAAGACGTTTTGTAGCACGTATGCCGGGGTGAGACAAACCGTGCATTGTATCAAAAATTTTACGCCTTAGAATCTGCGGAACAAAGAATCTATTATAATTTCCTGATGTATCACAATATAGAGATTTATCGGTACCAGGCATAGGAACTTTAGCTAATTTACCACTGTACTTAATTCGTCCCTCTAAAACGTCCTGAAGTTCTTCATCCTCAGATTGTGATTTTTCCCACATTTCTATATCATCTAGAGATGAAAATGTGATCTCCGATATTCGCGATAGGCTGTCCGCAACCAAATTTCCCTTACCAGGTAAATATCTGATATCCGTAGTAAATTGAGATATGAAATCCAACTGACGGATAGTTCGGGGGGGGGGGGGAGGATTTTTCATGTTTCCGCCGAAATGCGAAAGTTAGAGGTTTGTGGTCTACATACAAAATAAATTTCCTTGCCTTTAACATGTATCGAAAATACTGAATTGCACTATATGCTGCCAACAATTCTCTATCATAAGTTGAATATTTACGTTGAGTAGCCGATAGTTTCTTTGAAAAAAAACCTAAAGGCTTGGGACCTTCGGGGGATAATTCATGCAATACACCACCCATCGCAAAATCACTGCAATCAGTTGTTAAATCAAGTTCTACATTAGTAGAAGGGTGATAAAGCAAAGTCGCTTCCGCTAGTCGCTTTTCAAAGCTTGTTTCTGAAGCAGTATCCCACGGAATTTCCCTCTTATCTCGTTTTTTTGCTTTAATTAAAAACTTATGAAGTGGCGCTAAAATCACGGCGATATCTGGAATAAAGCGATGATATTAGTTTACCATACCCAAAAAACGTCTAAGTTCAGAAATAGTTTTGGGTTTAGGGAACTCTACCACTGCCTTCACCTTTTTTGGATCTGGCATACACCCCTTACTGTTTATCATATGTCCTAAAAAAAATTATAGTTTCTTTCCCAAATTCACATTTTGATTCGTTTATAACGATCCCGTAATTAAGGAAACGTTTAAAAATTTCTTTTAAATGCTTTTTATGCTGCTGGTGATTTTCACTCGCGATTAAAATGTCATTCAGGTATGGAAAACAGAAATTCAACCCTCTCAAAACCTCATCCAAAAAGCGTTGAAATGTTTGTGCTGCTGAACATAACCCGAAGTTTAGAAACGGAAATTCATATAACCCAAAAGGTGTTATTATAGCCGTTTTCGGAATATCAGGGGGGTTCACAGGAATCTGGTGATACGCCCTTATTAAGTCAACTTTCGAGAATATTTTCTTCCCGTGTAAAATGCTAACACAATCTTGAATGTGAGGAATTGGATATTTGTCCTGAACTGTTATACGATTTAGTGCTCTATAATCGCCAGTTGGTCTCCAGTCATACTCGCCTTTTGGGACCATATGCAAAGGACTAGCCCAATTACTTTTTGACGGTCTACAAATCCCTTTGTCAAGCATATATTCAAATTCCTGTTTAGCTATTTGAAGTTGCGTTGGGTGTAACCGACGCGCTTTAGCTGAAACAGGGGGTCCCTCAGTCGGAATGAAATGAACTGTATTATGTTTCATTACCTTTTGTGAAAGAACATTAAGTTGTGTAATCTCAATATATTTCTTTAACAATTCTTGATATTCAGAATTCCCATAAATTGTTTTCACATTCGGAACCTCGCAAAATATCGATCGACCGCTTGCACTAAATTTAGTCACCGGATCTAAAATACGCCTTTTCTTTAAATCGACTAGCAATTCAAAATGCTGCAAAAAGTCCGCCCCTATTATAGGTTTTGTAACGTCAGCTATGATAAACGGCCATCTCAATCTGCGTCCTAACCCGAAATCTAAATTTAATAACTTAGTACCGTAAGTATCAATCCCAGATCCATTTGCAGCGTACAAAGTGAATTCTTTTTTTACGCTGTCTAAATTCAAAAAGGATTTTGGGTAACAAGAAACATCACTACCTGTGTCAATTAGATAGCTCGTTAGAGTTAAAATATCAGTGATATACAGTCTGCGACTAAATCCTGTTTTAGTAAAAGTCATAGAAACTTCCAACGATTTCGAAAAATCTGAAAATTTCGCTTCAAAAGCGCATGGTTTTACACATTTGGTAGCTTTGTCTTTAAATTTAAAATGATACCAACATAAACAATTATTCCGCTTTTCAGCTCTCAAATTAAATTGTTTACGGCCCTGAGATCGATTTGGAGACCTTGAGCGACTGCGCGTTTTTACAATTTTAGTAAGTTCGTCTACTTTCAGTTGCAATTGTTCCAACTGAATTTCAGTACTAGCAGTTTGGTATTTAAAAGTTTGCTTATCAATTGAGTTTACAACCAACCCAGTATATTCGCAAATCTTGTCTGCCATTTCCGCTAACTTTTCTAAATTTTCAGAACTGACCGCTAAAATTGTTTGCACTGGTACCGGTAACCTACAAAGCCAAATATTTTTTAAAAAATCATCATCTACATGACTCTCACTTAATTCTTTCATTTTTCGTAATAACATAGATGGAGATTTGTCACCTAATTCTAAGTCTTCAATTAATGTCTTTACTTTACGACTCTGAGAAAATTCGAACTCCGCTAACAATCTTTCTTTAAGTGCGGTGTATGGTTTTTCTGGCGGCTGACATAAAATATCGGTAGCATGAGACAAAGTTTCTGCATCTAGCGACGCAACCAAATGATCGAATTGCGTTTGTTCAACCGTAACGCCAGCTAACCTAAAACTAGCTTCAAGTTGTACAAAAAATAACTTCGCATTATTAGGCCAAAAATTAGGTACTTTTACAGAAACCCTATTACAACTTAAGTTTTCAGCACTTACTTCCTTTTGAGTCAAATTTAAATTCTCTTTTGTTTCCATACTAACATGAAACAAATATTTACTGAATTTGTAACATGAACAACTAATAGCTTAGGTACAATGCTACACTCAAGAACCTCAAAGGACACATGCACAGAAAAGCAAGACAGTTGAAAAAAATTGAAGTATTTCGTCGAAATAAATTACCTTCCGGCGAATTGCTGCGACACATTCTTTCTTGAAATCATTTCGCTACCAACTGATAACTGCGTGTTCAGGTCACCAATGTAGAGACGGGTAATCCAGTTGTTAAAAGCGAACATTTATTGTAAATTGCAACAAAACACATTACCATTAAAAGAAATAAATTAATCAGTTCCATCTCGGAATAATCTAACATTTACACAACACATCAATCCAGATACCGCGAGCTAGCCAACTCAGCTGGAGACTTTTAAATAAACTTTGCCAGATTTGCATGCGCTGTTTCTCTGAGTTTAGGCCGTTGCCACAGATCCTAATGTTTCTTCGTGAGATCCAACCAATTTCTAGCTTGGTGTAGATAATTCTTTGAAAAACTTTTCAGAATCGTGGAATTATAATTATCATTCTTAACTTCTGATATTTTTCTTTCTTCTTCTCCTTCAATGACATTTTCATTATTTTCTTGCGGTGGCTGAACCCATCGATGGTTGAATTATGTCATTTTTAACTTCCTTTGCAGTAATTCTGTATATTTCGATATCTTTTTATGTGTTCTCCAACTTGCTCTGCAAAATCTTTAACATTTCAGGGTCCAACTCACTTAATTGATTGGACGTGACTGTATTATTTTGAAATATTTCTTCGGGAACCAAGGAATATTTCTTAGCATGTTGCATTTCCTGGTATAGTTGACAGTACGCTTACAGCCGCGGAGATGGAAAATTTTAAAAATTCTCGTTTTTGAACGACCAAATTTCGTTTTTTCGATAAAGTCGATTTTCGATTTGCTTACTTGCGCAGAGTAGCCTAGTGTTTTAATAAGTTCTTTTTTCATGTTTCGATAGAGGAATATTTCTTTCTAATGTGTTGTTACAGCACTCACAAATTGCTTTGATGAATTTCACATTAACTTTTTTCAATAACTCTTTTTGAAAATTTGCTTTACAGATTAGCAGAAGGTGCAGCTCACTCGGCTGTTGCTTTGTAATTGCCATGATGACAAATGAATTTTATTTATATCCTTTTATTTTTATAGTATTTTTCTCTGATATATATATACTGAGTTTGATTAGGTAGAATATTTGTGCGCAGACGTAATTCCTCGAGTGTATTATTTTTCAAATCGATTAATAGATATGAAAATTTTCCCTTCTTGGCATCCTCATACACTTCTTGAAAAAACTTAAATGTCTGGGAAAAATCGTTTTCCATGATGAGCCACTTGCGATAGATCTCTTCTATTTTTGAAAAATAGAATATAATGTGCGTTTAAAGTAATTTCACGTATTTCTTTCCCTTTGTGAAAAAAATTTTGCGTGATGAAAATCACAGATACATTCAAATGGTGACTTCCGCGTGTGAAAAGTTTAGTGATGACGTCATTTTTTCCCGCACTCTGCCATCTGATCATTCAAGATAAATAAAGAAGATCCTAAATACTCTCGGTAATTTGAAGGAAATCCTTCCACAAATGTCACGTCCGGAATTGTGTCATATAATTCTTGATAGATTCCTTAGAACCATATAATTTTATCGGGAACAATCGAAAACATCTCTTGTTTATGTTTGATGAGATAGGGTATGAAAAATGATTTTCCTGAAGGTGTGGGGCCTGCGGCCACCATCGTAAAGCTGACTTGTAACTTTGGAAACTCCATGGCGAATGAGAGACAAACAACGATGTTATTGATTGAAATTAATGGTTTGATACAAATTGTATCAAAACATGTCCTTATTTTCAACAAAAGGGATGTCGAATCAAAATTGTCGTCTGTAATCCCTCAAATACCGTGAGGCCTATCATTTCAACCACACTCTCCTCAATATCAGTCAAGGGGGAGGTCCGCCGCCAGTTATTTTCCTGTACTGCTTGATCATCTGGTATTTCCTTTTAATTCTGTGTTTCAAATCTTGCCACTTTTTTTTAAGATCCGCACCACTTCTGTTTGATTTCGAGACGCCGCAAGCGTTTAGCTCTGTTGCAACATCTTCCCAAGCTTGTCTAAGGTCCGCCTGCGTTTTATATTGTGATGCAGGTTCCATCTTTGAAGTAAAAAGTTCGCAAGGCTTCTTTATCAAAATTTCAACCAAAATATGTTTCGCGGCTAATCATTTTTTTTAATAACTTTTACTACGATGTCACCAACGAAAACAAACAACTCGCCCCGAACTCGCCACGCCGCAAGCCCCCCTCCCCCCACCACGACAAGGTAAACGGACCGGAGTGACAGAATATTTGGTTTCTTTTTAATAAATAATGCAAATATGTGAGGCATTACCAGGCCCATGCTGAGAATTCATAATATTTTTTCATTCTTATCTGCACTGCCAGGACGACATATTAGGGTGTCAAAAACTTGCCAGTGTGGGTCTCTAGTTATTTGTTTATATGCAGTTCTGGAAAAGTATTAACAAGTTGCTCACAAAAAATTATTCTATAACAAGTAATGTACATCATGTTTTATAATTTGAAATAATTCTTAAGAAATTAAACAAGGATCTTACTGCAGGGTCAATCAAATTACTAAACATAACTTCTGTGCTTCTTTATAATGACTACACATGATAGATGTGTTACACAGTTCTGCGATGGTGTCCCTAAACCAGTAAATAAATCACAAATTGAAACGTCACACAATATGCACATCTGTAACAAGGAACTCCATTTTTAAGTAAACAATATTTGCTCAATAACACTGAACACAAAAACTGTTGTAAATACTACTTACTCGAATGTAATCGGGGATATCCGACGGCGGGAGGCTCAGTTCCAACATCAATTGATGTAAGATTGATTTGGATATCCTGAACTGCTTCTTGAATATATAATCTTCTAATTTCATCGGGTCAGTTCTATCCCGAATGACCCGCCTCTGAATTGGAGCTTCTATCTCTGCAATCAAACTCAATATAAAGTCTCTGTAAGTCATTGCCGCCAAGTTGCTTTCACTTGGATCGATACAAATTTTGCTCTGTCACCAGTGGATCGGCACCTCCGGAGAACCCGATCAACGATCGCGACTATCGATGGCGATCTACATCGCTCAAGGGTGATTCAGGTTTGATCGACAGGTAGACGAAAACATCAGCAAATAACGTCAGGAACGACAAAACATGCCCTGTCGAGCGTGATCAAGAGTGTGAGAAACAGGCCCAAAGAATCCAATTTTGGACTGCCTCAACAACTATTGGAAGCAAGACTGGTATGGAGAACACAAAATAAGTTGCACTCCATCCAGCCTTAAACGAAAGGTTTAAAGTCTTCAATGATCAGCCGAAGAGAACAAGTTATACTAGCTCGTCTTCGCATTGGCGACACAAGATTCTCTCTCATAAACGTCCGTCTTTGAAGGGAGTTGTTAGGGGACACCCCCGTCCAAAATTGTTTCCTTTCCTTCAGAAAATTGACTTTATACCTTGAATTTAGAGCTCGTTCTTTTGTCCTTGATTTTGTTTAGTCGTTTTGTTTTTGAATATTTTACACCACTCAAATTTTCTCAGATTTTCGTATGGTTTTTATTTCAAAGTTTAAAACTTCGTTATGTGTTTCTTTCGGTATTGCTTTTCAAATTTTTTGAAGTTTTATGTCCTTTTCTAAGCTCTTTCACTCTTCTGGCATTTCCCCCCTCCCATTCCTTGATAATCGTTTTGCGCAAAACAGCCTATCAAGGCTCTTGCGCCAAAAAAAAAAAAAAAAAAAACAATAAAACCAACCATCTCCTTGAAGATATTGTTTATCGTCAAAGGCTATAAGGGAAATTTTATTACTCGCAACTGTAACTAATTCGTGAGTATGACTTTGTATTCGAAACTGCAAATCTCTCCTTGCTTTCACTTTTTCCAAGCAATTCTTATAGTGTAAATGCTTAATTTTTCTCTTAGGTATGTTACGCGATACACCTTTTGCCGTTTTTTTCTCTTGGTCTTTACAGAGTGTGGAGTACATTTTTGCTCTTAATCCAATAAACTCCGTAATCGGCGTACCATTAAGCTTAGCCTTGAAGCAGCCTATCTTTTTCTTATTTAAGTAACTATGAAGAAGGTGGTTAGGAAGATAGTAAGAAAAGTCAAATATATTGGAATGTAAAGCCATATCTTGGTATACATCTTCTGTTTTTATATGATAAGTTAACGAATCAGTATCTGTAAATAAGAGAGTTGCCTTTTCCCCAAAGGTTTTAAGAATGATTTTATAGAGAAAATCATACATCAATATTTTACTAAGTTCTGATATTACGAGCACAATGGTCTGTTTAACGTTACTGTATTTTTTTTTGCCGTTTTACGAAGGAAGGCATAGAAGGAGCAGCAACTGATTGTTTTGCTTTCTTCTTATTGTTTACTAACTGTACATCTACATGTTTTCTAACGTTCTCTACCTTTTTACCGAAAACACTACAGTTCATCAATTTGATTAAATTCTTCTCAAATGATGAGGTTGCATTTTTTGTATGTTCGGTATTAATTTCAATATACATCTTGAACCAAAGTTTTTGGTCAAATTTTAAAATTTTATGGAGTTTTTATAATAAACAATAGAATTGCTCTTATTATTTAAATTTGGTATGAGTTGAATTGTGAGAATAAATCGACTTCCATTTAAGTTTGCTTTTGCCATAAGGAGATCTTCTGGTATAATTTTAAGCTTTTCAGGTGCTGCAGGACAGCTGTTGTGACAGTCGTAAATTTGTTCATTATATTTCATGTCCACTTCTAAAATGTAGACATAGGTACTATCCTTTAGAGTTTTCAATATTTCTTCAATTATTTCTTTCGTGGGAGTGATCCAGTTAAGATTACTAAACGGTAGAGTCTGAGACATGTCCCACCTATACAAGTTATTTGCATCCCAGTACATAATATACTTGATTATTTACTGGGGTCGTAGTTTAAAATAATAATAATTGCAAATAATAATTCTTTGAATACCACATTCAATGAATAAGTGCAAATTCAATGTCGGTTAGTAGCTCGAGAGGTTGTTTACTAATTTTCAAATAAGGTTGCTAAGCTTATCCAAGAGCTGTCATTAAATGTACAGTATCAATTTTATAATAGCTTTTGCAAATTTCCCCAAAAATTTTGAAATGTATCTTTAACTGTAAGACATATTTTTTTACATACAGATCGTGGTCCTGGCCAAGATTTTGAATGTTGAATGCAGGCCACACATTTTGAGCATGTAACTGAACATACAATTAATAAGAGATTCAGTCTTCGTTTTCTCGATTAGATATATATACAGGGAAGACTTCTTGTTCAAAAACATACACATTAAGACGGAGATTGTTAAGTTTTCTATTTTTGTACTGGGCACTGAACATCCCTCAACTTCAATTTTTGTTCCTGAGGAATATCATTGGAGACACGTTCAGGATGTTGAGTATAGTCCACGTTCAATGTATGTGCGGGTAAGTACCAAACGAACATTTATTCTCTTCGTTTTGTATATGTAAAGTAGCTTCTTTCGACTAATTTTTGTTTGTCAGTGCATATAAGAATTCGCAGCTAAGGGATCATATTTAGCTGTAATAATTTCCACAGATAGTATTTTATCAAGTGTCCAGCACGATCCATTCTGAATAAAGTCTTCCAAGTTCTTTTCAAATTTGACGATTGCTTCTTCTAAGTGGATAGGTAATCTTTCTTCATTCAGTTCTATTATAAACTTAGAGTTTATAAATGTCGACATTATATCTTCTTCACCGTTCTGTCCAATTCTTAATAGAAGGATTTTCATAATAAGACTGCAGCGTATTTTTCGCTAGGAGTAAGAAACTCCGAAGCAAAACATGTCGAGGGCAGTACGGCGATGTGAAGTTCCCTTGGAGCAGAAACTTGTTAAGACTCTTTTCTTTTGAGTTGAGCATTATGTGTAGTTCTAATATGTTGCATCAAGTTCAATTTGTGGTTAAATATACGATCGCATTGCTCACATTCATGTTCAACCTGTTCATGAATGGTGCGTATGTGTGCACGCAAATTGTCCTCCCGAGTAAACTGCATGTTGCACTCAGGATACTTCACAGTTGCATGGCTAATGAACATTCATATGCCTATACAAATGTTCCTTCCTTGCAAATGAGGCGGGATACTCCTTGCAGGTAAAAGAGGGCTTATTATTTGATGAGTCTTCAAATGTATGTTCAAGTTGGTATACGGGAGAAAGTTTACTCGCAAGTGGGCCAGACCTGCCAAAGAAATAAAACACAAAAGGATTCAAACAAGTACAATATGTACACTATATACAATCAAAAATATAAAAAGCCAAAAATAAAAAGCTGCATTTAAAAAGCAAATTAATAAACATGATTTGAAAAGAGAAAAATGTCCTGCCGTTGCTGAAAGGAAATAATCATTATTTTACAAGCGTACACTAAGGTATCTTTAAAATTAAAAAAAAGAACTGAAAGTTAAATGAAAAAACTAAATGCTAAATAAATTTTTAAAACATTTAAGTTAAATGGCAATCATTTAATTAAGTGAAGAAAAAGAGCTCATTTGCAACATGGATTTTTGTTTTTCTTTTTTTCTGCATACTTCTTAAAATTTCAATTTAATTTTTTTTGTTACCAAAATATTTTTCAATGTGACAAAACAAATATTTCATGCATCTTTTCAAACTGCTTTATTATTGATGTTAGGATAGATATGTGTACAAATAATGATGAGATGAATATATACAAATGAAGATGAGATAAATATATTTAAAAATGGTTCTTGCCAACTTCAGAAAAAAAAAAACAGGAGATTCTACCCGGGGAAAAGGGGGGAAAAAGAAATAAAAGAAGTTCGAGAAAAAATTAAATAATATTCATTACTCATCCATTTGATACATATTATCATTTTTTTTACCATAGAGTTAGTAGCCGATCTGGTTTTTTTAAAAAATTCATCATCAAATGAATGATCAAAGCAGTTTCCGGAAAATAGGCTAAATGTAAATTTTCTAGACTTTCATTAGACAACATTGATCGAAATTGAGTTCGATTCTTTTTAACTGCTAAAAATTCTTTCACACTCTGCATTACTGTGAGGCATTTCACTTATTCGAACCCACTTAGTATCAATTCCTTTTTCTGTTCTTGATATTATAGTTCTTGATTTTGTTGCTTGTTTTCTGTCCCTGAGATAGGATAATATCCATTTGTAAGGTATTCCTCTTATTCCAATATTGTATACCCTTTTTACCAAAATCTTGATGCTCACACTGTCAAATGCTTTGCATAAATCCAGGAATACTGCTGAAGTTTCATAGTTATCGTTAATGCCCGCATAAACTTCACCTGCTAATTTTAATACAGCTTTTTCAGTATTTCTGTTTTGCCTAAATCTGTATTGTGCTTTATGGAAAAATATTTTTCTAAGAAATTCATCAACTGAGAGCTATAACAATTTTTATATAATTTTGAGAATATTGGCAGAACTGAAATAGGTCTGAAATTATTACAATCATCTTTAGCACCTGATTTGTGTATCGGTGTAATTATTGCTTCTTTTAGATCTTCTATGAACTCACCTCTTTGTAGACTAATATTAATGATTTTTGTCACAATTTCAATACGATAATTAGCAACTATCTCACAATTCACATGCTGTGGTTGGTTGGTTTGCTTATTTTTATCGGCGCAATAGCCTATACTGCGCCAAACATTTTTTTTAGTTTAACATTTATGCAAATATATAAAGTCATGATATAATAAAATTGATGGGGAGAAAAGTATAAACATGAGTAGTTTAAAATAACTAATAAAAAAAACATGTAAACATTAAAAAATTTTAAAAGCGTATGAAACAATATGTTGACAAAAAAACCTTGAATAACAAGGAAAGAGCCAAAATTACATTTCGACGACACAAAAACTAAATTAAAAAGGAGAAGCCAATCTCCTGGAGGAATGAGTACAAATTGCGATGGGGTGGGTCCCCCAGCAACTCCTGACACTTTTTGAAGAATGGCTCTTACACGGAAATTTGAAGTACCGGCTTGTTTTCTTTTCATTGTTTTTGAAATGCCTTAGAATAAAAAATAATATTGCCCACTGTGTTTTTTTATCGCGGATCGTATTAAATAATTTTGAATTTTATTTATTTATTTCACATTTAATGACATTGCTTGAACGATCGCTAGATTTAAGTCAAAACCTGTCTTTCTCGATTATTTTCGACATTCGAGATAAACATCGATCTTAGAATAATGTGGATTGTTGAGGCATCCAGTGTGATGTGTATAGGGGGGGAAATGAGGGGGAGAGAGGAAACATTCACTCATTTGTTTATTTTGCAAAATTTAACAATTTTGATTTTTTTTGTTGGGAAAAAAACAGAAAAGGGAATCCTTTTACAAGCTCAGTTGGCGAATTATTTCATCCCATTTGTCGTCGGGTGTTGAAGCCAATGCCAATTCGTAACACGTTTGATTAAGAAAATCCCGTTCAAGATCCCCACGAATCACTTCACTGAGATAGAACAAAAAAAAAAAAAAAAAAAAAAAATCGTCCACTTCTTGTGCAGATAACGTGGACAAGGGTTTTACTGTCCACAACTAAAAGTGCATGGCTGCCATTCTTCATGGTGCAAGAAATATCTCGAACCGTCGCCGGAGCGTTGTGAAGGCCGCAGGATGGTGAAAAATATTTCCGAGCATAGTCGCACCGATCCAAATCCGTACACACTGTCCATCTTTTGAACGGAGTCCTGACATCCAAATGATTCGGGTCAATTTAGGGATGATATACCCAAATCGTCAAGAAAGAGTCTAACTCGCTCGTCTCCCGGAAATGCAATTTTATGTCGATTACCGCCTCCATTTTCACGACTTACCTCTGTCCGAAAATGCTAAATGACACTGTACACTGGACAGTGTTTAATGTAGAGCTTCTCAGGCGGCCCATTCACGATTCGATGTCCGTGTCGCCAATCGACGTGGTAGTGAATCGGACCGGACGATATTGCCATTGATATTTCACGTGGATAAAATATTCTTAAAACAGAAACGGGAACCCTTTTTTAAGCTCAGTTGGCGAATTATTTCATCCCATTTGTCGTCGGTGTTAAAGCCAATGTCAATTGAATTTCAAAGCCAATGTTAGTAGTGTTGAGCTCGTCCGGCAACTCATTCACGATTCGATATCCGGGTCGCCAATCGACGTGATTAATCGAATAAGTTCTTTTATAGGTTTACCACTCATCTCGTCCTTAAAACAACCTATTTTCTTTTTATTCAAATTGCTATGCAGCGAATGGTTTGATGGATAGACGGAGAAGTCAAAACAAATTTGTCAAGAGCCATATCTTGATAGATGTCTTCTGTTTTTATAAAATATTTTAATAAATCTGTATCAGTGCAAAGGAGTTGTGCTTTTGTTCCATATGTTTTTAAAATATAATTATAATGTAATTTGTACATTAATATTTTACTTGATTAAGGAATTACATAGCCAACATAAAGAGTTCTATTTAAAAGGACAGTATTTTTATACCTTTAAATTCCAAAAAGATTGTTATCAAAAATTTCAAATGACTGCATAGATAGAGCTGCTACTAATTTTTTTGCTTTTTTTTCTCATAATTTGTTCATTGAACGTTAATATGTTTTCTCACATTCTCCATTGTTTTGCCATAAACATTATTGTTCATTAGCCTTTTTCAAAGGATGTTCAGTGTTAAACTATGTCCTATGTTCAGTATTAAACTTGATGTAGGTTTCTAGCAATGATTTCTGTTAAAAATTTAAAAATTTTTGTGTACTTTGGAAAGTTGAAGACCTAAGGAAAGGTAAAACTGAAGATTTTTATAATAGATAATATAATTTTGTTTATTCAATAGATTTGGCACTAATTTTGTCGTTGACGTAAATGATGAATTTGAAATTACATTTTGAGCATAACTAATTCTACCATTTTCTGTATGGCAGACTGTTCAACTCCTACAGGATCCTCCAGAAACCTGAATTTAAATCTAGGGTCACACAGTATGCCAAGTCCTAAAATTCTCGTCATCGGAGACTAGAGACCGTAGCGTTCCTACAAAGGAGCCAAAATTGCTCCTTTGATTTTTGTGAGGAGTTACCCCTGTCCTGCCTGAGGTTGCAGCTGCTGCTTTATTTTTGAGTAAAGTGGAAGAACTGATGAAGCAGTAATATAGTTACTGCCACTCAAGGTTTTCGTCATGTCCTTAAGCAGGGAAGTGGCAGAAACGAAGTCCTCAAGTTCACCGACTTCAGCCCCCTCCAGCATCAAATGCTTCTTATCGGTGTACGAAATCAGCATTTTGCAGATAGCAAGCTGGTTGTGTAAAAATCGGTAGCAAAGTTTCACTGTGCTCCACCCCCTAGTTGGGCAGGCACTGGAGAAAGTCATTGGATCCAAGTTTAATTCTGCTCGTGCTTTATGAACATCTCTTTTCATTTTCCAGCTGCGTGCTACACTGCCGTAGAAACACTCTAGTCGTGATACAGCTTTCTTTAATACTTGGATCTTCAAAGCCTTGTTGACACAAATATTAATGCTATATGAGAAACATAATATGTGCGGTAGTTTCTAGTCTGTTGCAGCTTTTACAACGTTCGCTCCGTTGTCATGCAGCAGATTTCATGCACATCAATACCCCATTCCGACATAATATTAATGATTTCAAAGATGTTTTCTCCTGTACGGTCTGATTCAAAGTGCCTGCAACTGCTACAGGCGTCAGTCTGCTTCCACTTTTGGGGAAATAAAGCGTACAGTTACACCCAAGAATAGAGAACTCGCAATGGAAGTCCAGCAGTCAGTTGTTATTGACAATTTATTAACACAAACTTATGCCAAAGCTTTCTTCATTTTAGCTACAGTGTCATTGTAGAGCTTTGGAATGGACGTGCAAGAAAAATAGTTTCTCCCTCGTAACATGTACCTTGGATTCAGTGAATGAACAATCTTTTTTAGAGGACACAGGACCTTTTGGGAGGGGAAAAAAATTGCACTTATTTACATTTTATTTGCATAAGTAATGTATATTTATGATAAATTATGGATATTTTGGTAATTAAAATACATTCTGGTCTTAATTTTTCAAAAACATGGCGATAAATGTCAAATTTCGAAAATTAAAAAATTGCCCCTCGCGTCTCAAATGTTAACCAAATTGCTTGAAAATTTATTTACAACCATCAAAGACCAAGACAAATACATACAAGCATTGGTGTTTGCTTTACTCTAACATATTTTGAGGATTTTTTTTTTCACTTTTCGTTCATTTTTTTCAAACAAATTTTACGCTCCGGTGTCTAAAACCAGCACAAACATTTTTCTAATGAGTGTTTCAAAACACAAATGCTTACAGATGTTTATAATCATCATATAAAGCATCAGAAAATATTTAATGAACATTGCTAACAAATTGAGGCGTGAGGAACAAAATGAGTAAGGAAAATACGAGAAAATTTTTAATGAAGAAAAATGCTTTTTTGTGTAAATTATTTTTTTCAAAGAGTTATGAAGACACTATAAAGCAAAATAGATTTCTGATTGCTTTTGTACTAATAAATACACTATTATTATCAACCCTAGTGTGTAATTCTTCAATTTTATGAGCAAAAAGGTTTGAATTATGCATTTTATCAACATACTAATAAAGATGCGATTTTATAAAACGTTGTACGTACTGTCAACTTTTCATCATTTTATGCAAAAACAAAGTGTTTTCAAATATGTTTAGAAATTGAAAAATAATACAAAATAATGTTAATTTAGAAAGTATTAAAAACAACATATTTGGAAAAAGAAGACAGGCAGTAGCATTGAAGAAAATTTGATTGTGATCTGCATATGAAGTTATACATTTTTATCACTAAATATTATAAAATGATGTTATTGTAAAGGGTGTCCCAAAATTAACGCAAGATTTGAATTAAATAGAAAACACAGTTTTTAGTACTTTAATTGTAATTTTTTTATTGAATCATGAAGTATATAGGATAGGGTTATTTATGAAATAAAACATCAGGCAAATGGCCTCCACGGCTTTGCATACACATACACACTCTTTTATAAAAATTTTCCATTACCATTTTGCATAAATCTGGCTGAATTTCGTTGATGGAGCGTTGAATCTCTTCCTTTAATGCACGGGTGGTTTCAGGCTTGTTGACATAGACCCGTGACTTTAAATAACCTCCAAAAAAATCTAATGGTGTTAAATCGCATTATCTAGGGGGCCAATTTTGATCACCAAAACGAGAGAGTACACGACCTGGAAATGTCTTATGAAGTAATTGAATTGTTTCTCGGGCTGTATGGCATGTGGCGCCGTCTTGTTGAAACCACATATTGGCCACATCAATATTATCCAATGCCGGCAGAAAGAACTGTGTTATCATGTCGCGGTATCGAGCACCAGTAACAGTCACTGCTTTGACCAGCCTCATTTTCAAAAAAGTATGGTCCAATGATGCCTCCAGCCCAAAATCCACACCAAACTGTGACACGTTGTGGATGCATTTGTTTTTCAATAATCACATGTGGGTTCTCCAAACCCCAAAATCGGCAATTTTGGCGATTAATAAAACCATCAAGATGAAAATGTGCTTCATCGCTTAAGATAATTTTGCTCCAAAAATCAGCATCCATTTGATGATGTCCAATAACCCATTCAACAAACTCTCTTCGGTGTGCATGGTCATTAGGTTTCAGTTGTTGGGTTAGTTGAATTTTGTAAGCATGGAGACACAGATCTTTAGTGAGTATACGTTGCATAGAGCTTTTTAAAATTTGCAGTTCTTGTCCACGACGCCGAATTGATTTTCCTGGATTGTCACCAACACTTTCCCGCACTGCATCGATATTTACTTTTGAACGGCTTGTTTTTGGACGACCAGTGCGTTTGACATCTCCAACTAATCCAGTCTCCTTGAATTTTCCAATTAATCTTTTCACCGTAGACGAAGTTAAAACACTATTCCGACTATATTTTGAATTAAAATTTCGAACTGCGGTTGCTAAACTTTCATTATTTTTGTAATACTGTTCAATAATAAAGACACGTTGTTCTATCGTATAACGCTCCATTTTTTTAAACCCTAACCTCTCAGCTATCAATTTTTTTTTCAGAGATGCCTACCCTATTTGCACAAATGGCAACAAAATCAAATCTTGCGTTAATTTTGGGACACCCTTTATATCCATCCTTGCTTCAATTGTATACCCATTATTAGACATACAGTATGCTTCAGATTATCCAAAAAGCCTTTATGGCAAAAACATTTTGTCATTACGAAATGCCATTGCCCGAAGCGTGTCGCAGAATATCTTTAGGGATGAAAACTCAATTGAGTACTACTTGAACTAATGTAATATCCTAATATGAACGTGTTATGCGAAACAAAATATCGTATGACTGAATAATAAATGAATTCTATTATTTAGGGACACAATATCACACCGCATAAATTCTGCCTACAGAATATCAACACTTTCGCGCGTTTCGAGGTTTCCAATTTACTGTTATCTAAGCTTTGATGCTAATCATTCGAATAACTCTTAGCAAAGAAGTATCGCCTTTCAAAGGTGTGGTCCCGCCATTTTTCATCACATATTAGCCAGTAAACTTTTCAACATATTTTCAAATGGAAAACATTGATCACTTTGCATCATACGTATACAAACATAATTCAATCGAAGAATCATATAAAGTCACCGCTAATAAAAAACACCGCTGAAAAAATTTGACTAAATTACATTATATAAATTTTTATTTCACTCATATTCGATAAAATGTTGACTGCATTTATGAACACTATTTAAACGTAAATGAAATCCTTTGTGAATATTGTTTGTTTCCATAATAAGTTTTTAATAGGCATCAGCCTTAAGTCGAGGACTGCCGTCTGACACTTTGCTTGATTCTACGGGAATCAATGTTAAAAGCAACTGTCAATGAACAAGAGTTGCTTTTCAAAACCGGTAGTAGCAACACTTCCCGTATTGTAGTTGCTTACTGCATTTGTGACAGCTATCTCTAAGCCTCGTTTTGTCACGATTACTTCTTTAAGGCATAGCTGCCATATACTACTACACAAACTTTCGTTTGCATTTTGCGTATCTCTTTAGAAGTACATCACAGGCCAAACGTTGATAAACTGGCAAAATGTGGCCAACTATTTTGTCATTCAGCGGGGCTTTCATTTTCGAATGGCTAGGTACTTTCTGTCCCATTGCTTTGGCACGATTATAAAAACACCAAGAATTTCCAGCTTGTGGGCACTTCAAATGCTTGGGTTTACGATCAGTAGACGAGCAATGGTGGAGAGATGCAAAAATTGATGTCTTCATTGCATCCACATTTGGAGCATTATCGGTTATTGATTTCCGATAATAGTTCGTAAGCCATGTGATCTGCCCATCCGTCAATTGACCTTTTCTCCTTTGCCCCCTAAAGTTATTCCTTTCACTTTGCACTCCTTGACTTTATTTCGAAGAGCGGTACCCAGTCGCTTCACAACATGATTCACGCACTCTTCTTTGTTGATTTCATGTTCTTTATAAATATTCAACTTTTTCAAGTGGGAAAATGTTTTGAAGTCCCCATCCGAAAGAAGAGTGGTTTATCGGATTTTGCACTGTTCGATAGAACGGCTCCACAAAATGACTTCTGCATGCACTTCCATAGCACATGATGAACCTTCGTAGTTTTTCTCACACATGTTGGAATTTTTATGTGCTTCGTACCAAATAGAGAATTTTGGTGAAGAAGCACTTAAGTCTTTTTTTGACTTCAAACAAATGGCAATACTTAGACACAATTGTGAAGTCCAATAAAATTCCTGTCAAGATGTCGATGACACAGTCGATGCCGTACAGAGAACTATGGCCACGCTTTTGCCAAGTACCATCGTACGAGACAGCAATATTGATGATACTTTGGTTGTCTACCAAATTACATTTAATTTCGTATGCTCTTCTACTACTTTTACTCTGCATTTTGCTGAACTTCAGCTTTAAAAGTAGCATTTTCATTTGACAAGCACAATACATACTTGTCAAATGTTTTGCGGTCCATTGCATTGAGGCCAATAATAGCAGAAAACTTTTCAAGCGCAAAATAACCTACGCCAAGAAAAGCCGAAACTCTTCCACAATTGCTGAGGAACATATTTTTTCCAATAATTGCATAAAATGATTAAAGAAATGAAAAATAGTACAGTAAATAGAGGCGGGGTTTTATATTTCTCAACTCAACCGGCTTTGAAACATAACTTTTTGAAACATAACTTTGACTATACTTAAGTGTATGAAGGACTTGGCAGGAAGGAAACAAAACTTTCAAAGTCAAACGATATTTTCAAATGAGTTTTTACCAGTTTTTCCTAACAAAAAGAATTTTAACTGCAAATTAGTTTTTTTTTTTTTAAATGGAATTACATAACATAATGCACATATGCATTGTATAACCACTTTATTTGATCAAATAAAACCCTTTTTTTTTACCTGCATTAGATTTAATTTCAAAAACCCGAACTGCCTGTGTAATGATCTAAGTGAAAATTAATATTTTTTACAGTAAATGTCAGATCAACCAATGTCAATGACATGAAGTTTACTGAACAATGCTTTTGATTACTATAAACAATTCAAAACAAAGCAAATTAATTTTTATACATGCATACACATAAATGATGTTTCAGTTACTTTTTATTTTTAAAATTTTCTGGGTGAAGATTTTTTTTTATTATTATTTAAATAAAGAGCTACTATTTATAACAACATTTACACATATTTTGCAAAAAGTACAAATATGAGATGTTTACAACACCATCCTTCAACAGTACACTGATTTTAAAAGTATTGCAAAATACTTTGATTGCTACTTGATTCTGAGATTTTAAGCAGTTTGAGAAAGCAGGTAACTGAAAAAATAAATAAATACCAAAACATTTGCATACTAACCTGAATCTTTTTGTCAAGTTTTGAATTTTTAATTTGACTTCGATATGATCTGTGTCGAATTGATAAATTTTCATTTTTTGACTTATGCTTTCATATATTAAGCGATTTCTCTTCGCTCTTATCAAATCATTTTGTTTTTCTCCCCATAACTCTATGAGTAGTTGAGTTTCGCTATCCAACCAATTTGATTTCTGAGTTTTTTTTTCTTTTGATGCAACCATTGTCAAAAAACGCAAACAGAGGAAGAAAGGAATTAACAACGTTTACTATGGTTAAAACTCACCTGGCCAATGTGGTTCAACTTAAATGAGTTTGAAACTCAGTCAAACCTGTTTTGTTGCCAGATTTAACCAAGTAAATTTCTTAATCTGAGTTAAGTCTCCAAAGCGAACAGGGCATTAATATTTATTGTACAATAGTCTAAAAGTAAATAGCTTCGACATTCTTTTGCTGGATCCCTGGACAAGTCGGCATTGCAGGCATTGAGGCAGCGGATTCAGCTGCCAAAACTGCAAGTCTTCATGTCGATAGTCTTGTACCTTTCGATGACATAAACGGCCTGTTTCTCACACTCTCGATCAGGGAGCGTTAGGTCGACCGACGAGCGGTTCGATTCTCCTCTTCGGATCGACTCTGGCGGTCAGAGCGTTTCTGAGCGCAGCTGAACGATACTCTCGATGGAAGGAACGACCGTTGATCCGCACAATAAACACCGCCCTTTTCATTAAGTAAACCGATCTATCTCAACCAATGAGAAGCCTAAATCGTTATCGGAATCGTTTTTATCCCATGTGCGTCTGTGATGTTGTTAGGGTGCTTTTTGTTTTCAAAGTAGTTGTTAGCTGTTGCAAAATGTGTTCAAAGCAGCGCTCTAGACCGACGTCCTCCAACCAAAAGGAGATCATGCTTCATTTCATGGAAACAAATACGGAGTTTTCTCAAAACATTTTAACTCCTGAGATGACAAGTGCCAAGAGGAAAGAGCTGTGGGAAATACTTGCACAAAAATTAAACGCTGACGGATGAGGATCACAAAAAATCGATGATATATAAAACGCCATCGTTGTAAGTCTCAACACGTATTGGCAGCGGACGTGGAATGCAGAAATCCATAATATATTGCATTCGATCCAGCCCTCCACCAGAGGTTTCGGATCATTAAATATCAACAGTAGAGAACAAGTCTTATTAGCTCGACTTCGCATTGGACATACCAGATTCACCCACAAATATCTCTTATGTCATGAACCAGTTCCAACATGCATTACATGTGATGTAAATCAGACAGTGTTGCACATTTTATGCAACTGCCCAAATTTGAATCTAATTCGTTATAAATATTCGTTAGAAATATTTTAATAACTTTAACCCATCTTTGAAGGAGTTGCTGGGGGAGCCACCCCATCGCAATTTGTACTCCTTTTTCCAGGAGATTGGATTCTCCTTTTTGATTTAGTATTCGTCTCGTCACTATGAGATTTCGTCCTTTCCTTATTTTTCAAGATATTGTTTCGTCCATTTTGTCTTATCTTCAAATTGTTTAAATGTTTTTAACGTTTATATGTTTTTATCGGCTGCACTTTTTTAATACTAGTACTTGTAGTTTTATGCTTTCTTCTTCAGAATATGCTTTTATTTACTTTACTCTTGAATGAAAAATAAATAGCATACAATAAAATATCGTTTGGCGCAGTAAAGCCCTCAAGGGCTCTTGCGCCATAAAAATCAAACATCAAATCAAATCAATAAGGTATTGACACAATCTAGCCTGGTTACAAACTGAAGCGCGGCGTAGCAAACACCGATAAAGCTCCCGTAGAATGCCAGCAACAGCTACCATACTGACGCTGAACTCTGCCATTTTCCACCCATCCGTGTCAGCATCTTCGAATTGCCTCATCACTTCGACTCAAATGAAAGTTGCTCGTAATGAGCACGCACCATGCAGCGAGACATTTTTAAGTTGTTGAAAGGTTATCTGAATCGCAATCAAACCGAAAATTTAACAACTGATGAAGAACTGCTGTTCATATTCAACTGCTGTATGCACAGTTTCGATGCCCTGGAGATCAAACTATTCATTCATTGGACACCAAACTTGAATCATTTGCATATCTGGTCAAAACACTCATGCATACAAAATTTCAAATCAATTGGATGATTGCTTCTTGGTATGTCATTTTTTTTTGTTATAGAGTGTATTTAGCTGTACTGCAGGTAGCTAGCTGAATTGTTTGTTTATTGTATGGTAGGTTGCATTTAAATATAACGTAATTGTTTTTATTGCTATGCTTTGTTTTGCTCAACTATCTCTTATTTATTGTTATAATGTCTTGTTTGACCTTTTAGATTATATCTGATCATGTGTGCAAAATATTTGAAACTATATAAGTCAATCATTAATGACTTTTTAAGAAAAAAAGTCGATATTTTATGAAGCTAGACGTTTTAAAATATTTTTCCTAGACATTATCATATCTTTTATATAACACATACTGTTTTCCTTGAAATAACGGTGCTATTTTTACAGTGCTGCAATTATAAACCATTAAAGATTGCTTACTTAAATATCCAAATTGCTTACTCCAGCTGTATGAAATTAATACAGTAATTATGTGATGGATATAACTTTCATTTTGGATATGCTAATTTTTGTTCTGACAATTTTTTTTTAAATTCTAGTCTTGAATGGATTGGAAATCCAATGTAAGGCACAAGGCCGCAGGAATTAATAAAAAGAAGCAGAAAACTGGTGGGGGGCCTCCACCCAATGAAAAATTATCTTCATTAGAAAAGAGACTGCTATGCTTGGTTGGATGGTCGTCTGCCCTTGGAGAGATTGCTATTCCGGAAGCAGGATTGATGCATGTGGTAAGTTCAAAATTTAAAGTTACGTTACTTTAATATTTTTTTATTCAATGTTTATATAACATGAGATCTATGAGGAAAAAAAATTTCCCTATCAGTTTTTAATACAGTCGGATCCCATTTAACAAAGTTTGAAGTAGCGGAAAGCTCATTTAGATGACTAGCTGCATTGCCCAGCTTTGGACAATCCATCTCAAAGTTGTGTCAATGGATGATGTTAAGCATTCACGCAAAAAGTAAATAAATAAATAAAAATTCTTATGAATGTGTAGAAAAGAACAATTTTCTTGCTGAAAATTTAAATCTAACCATTTTTGGACTGATTAAAATCTTTTTTTAAATATTAGTAAAGTTGTTAACATTTTATAGTATCAATTACTAAAATTTCATTACAGTAAAATTATTTTGCTGATCTCGACTTCATTAAAAAAGGATTCGACTGAATTAGAAATGTTATTACAGCTGCATGTGCAACAGCAGAGTTGGAAGGCATCACGCCTGGATCTGCATACCGGTGGGGGGAGGAGGGGACATCTTTAAAAAGGTCCAATGAACTAGAAATTAAAGGAAAAAAAAAAGCACTAAGACAGATTTACTTTGTCAAGAGACACTACTTCGCCATTGAAGGTTTATTTTCCATATTTGGTTTTATGCATAATTGAATAAGAAATCTTTGTCTGCTTGGGCTGCAAAATTCAAAACCATAAACAATCTTTTATATTATCAAAATAAGTGTACTTTAAAATTATTTAGTAAAAAATTACGAATAGGTATAGAAAAAATATAATGGCTCTACTGTACTACCTCGCTCTACTGTACATTGGTAACTTAACATTTCTGCTGTTTTATGTGTACATTGCACCAAGGACGCAAGCAGAATTAGTTGGGATCACGCAACTCTCCTGACTTTGGGGTATGTAACGATTTTGTTGTGGTTTTTATATATTATATACTCTTAACCGTTTTTGTCTTAAACTGGAAAAACAGCTTGAATAATGAACCTGCCTAGTTGCTCCAATATATATACATATATATGTGTATATATAGATATTATTTAATGTATTCTGCTAGTCCAAGAAAAAATATTAGATTTGTAATGAAATACTTTTTCTTGACAAACTTTATATAAAAATACAGTAGAAGCTCAATGCACACATAGCACATAACTGTACAATCTGTTGGTAAAGTATTTTTTGGTAATTTTAAACAGGTTTTTTTTTTCATGCATTTTTTTTAAGGAGCAGTTGAAAAAAATCATTATAGTTTAAAACAAACACATTTTTTTTCCAAGAAGCAGCCTTCCAGGACAGCACTCCTTCTGCCGAGTGTTAAGGAGAATATGAAAGATTTGCAATCAACTCCTTCATGCTCAAAATCTAGTGATCACGGTTACGTGACGCGAATAGAACTGGAGGATGATTGGATGGAACTAACACAGCAGCCTTATGACGTGCCTGAAGCAGAAATGGAAGAAACAGTAGTGCAGATGACAAGTTTAGAATCTGATGATTCATTGCCCGAAGATACCCCTTCCCCGGGAGGCTTTTGAATACGTCTCTTACAGGTGCATATTCAATGTTTTACAAATTTTTGATTTCTTTAAATTTAGCTATGCTAGTATATTTGTGCAACTTGAAATTCTACTAACCTTGTAGTCACAATGATTGTGGTGGAACTCTTTCAGGTATTATGAATATAAGTTTCTGGGTTGTTAAACCTCTGACTTATGGCATTTTGCTTGCATCTAAGCGATCAAATAAAAAAATAATGTACAATGCAAAAAACTAATGTAAAAAGCAATTGTTAAATTTTACTCATAAGTTATTTTGTATAGAGGTTCACCTAACTCGAAATTCAGTTCCCCTATGAGTAGAACAAAAATACTTGCTCAGTTGGAGCATTATCACTAACCTGTAGTAGGTACTAATGCTTTCAG
>NC_072739.1:29733350-29895988 GCF_026930045.1 Uloborus diversus
GCAAAATCAGACCTCCCTCCCTCAAATTATTTTCTGGTGACACCATTGCGGGTTCCCCCTGGCGCTCTTGGGGTTTTTCCCCTCCCTCGACTCGTAGTGTGGCACCCTCAGAATTTACAGCTTAAATCCGCCTATGACTGTGAACCGAATTTTTATAAGAGAAGGTCATTTTACCTGTTATGTTGTTAAAATCTAATGTTACTGCTCAATTTTGAGAAAAAGAAAAGAAGCTTGAAGGGTGTTGCGCTCCGCCCATGCACTCACATCGCTTTTGTCTCCTCCCCCCCCCTCTCTTTTTTTGAGGCACCAGCCGCCTATGATAGACTGTGTCATATCGTTTCTTCTATCTCGCTCTTCCTCTCTGTCGATAAATATCAACGATTTGTTGAACCAAGGGCAATTTTTCTTTTGTATTGCCTTAATTTGCAAAAGAGTGCAGAAGTTACAAAAAAATTCTGTATTTTGTTCTCCTATTTTTGCTGATGTTTTTGTAGTTCGAATTACCTCTTTTAAGACCTCAAAATGCAGAATTTTTTAATGCATTTTTCAAAAACATTTACGGGGAGAAACCCCCGGACTACCTCAAATTTGAGGTATTCTACCCTCAACCTCGTCTAATGTAAAAAAAAAAGGAAAAAAAGACAGTATACCAAAACATTTTTTAAAAACACATTCATGGCTATATCGCTATATGTGCCAGAGGAAAAGACATAGTTAGGGAAAAAATTAAAAATATAGCCTGTTTTGTTACTAATATAATGTTGTCCGAGCTACAAAAAAAGCCCCCCCCCCCAAACTTAAAATAGACTAGGGCCCCATTATGTCGAAATCCGGCCCTGTATACAAGAATCTCTTTTTAATAACATTACAAAGTTTGGATTAAGAAGAAGCACAGCAAAGAAATTTTAATTGAGAAAAAACGACTTTCAGTTAAAAAAAAAACAAAAAAAAACCTTTTTTTATACCTAGACCCATTGACAATATTTAGGATATTTATGTAAAAGCAGAGCGAAGAAAGGGGAGATTCAAGTAAAAAGTTAAGGGCCCTGTGAAGAAAGTTGCATAGGGGCCCATAAATCCTGTCGACGACCCTGTTGGTAAATCACCGCAAAGTAACGTATTCGAGCGCTGGAGTTGCGAATTTCAAGCCAATGCGAAGTTTTTTTAATCCAGAGTTTTCTTGTTATTTACACTCTTGTCATTTACGACAATCAACTCACTTTTTTGATGTTACGCTGTTGCGAGTGACGATTTCAAATAATGACTTATGCAAATAAAAAAATATACGTAACAAACTGCCAATGTTTATATCAAAACAGACACACGTGGAAAGCAATGTTTTACCTTTTCTGGATTTTTCTAAATCACCGCATGGTAGCGTATTCAAGCGCTGGAGTTGCGAATTGAGCGCTATCTGAATTTTCCACAGATTCGACCTCACTTTTCGTCTTCCAATCAGCAAACTACTCTTTCTCGGCACTAATAACAATTTTTAAAAGGTGGGGTACAGGGAGTAAAAGGAAGGAGACGAATCTCCATGTTAGCGGTTTGGCAACAAAATTCCACTTCCGCCAGAGGCCGCTACAGTGTCATCTCTCGCACTGCTTATATCTTTTCGCTCGTAGCGAAGCATTGTAAACAAGTGTGTTTTAAAAACTATCACCTGTATATTTGGAAGTATTAAACTACTTTCGCCATGAAAGCTGTTCAGAGAAGCATAGAATACTTTACTCCACCCAAGGTTTTTGGCATATTTTGCATTCGATGTGTTTAATTTGTGTTTCTGCTACGACTTTAGCGAGCATTCATTCTTGTTAGGTGTTGTGCAATTTGTGTTCTATTTTGTATATTGTTTTTGATATGGCTGTTCTGCTCATTTGCCATGAAACTAAAAATGGATTTAGCTGACTTTTGAAAACATTTTCTCCCAATAAAACCCGTAGATTACGATCCGGTTTTTGTAATTTTTCTGAGTACTATGCATTTGATTTTAAGAGTAAATGAGAGGTCTTGATTTTAAAGTTATTCATTTAAAAAAATAGAAAGGGAGTAGCAATGAACAACTAAAGTTTTGGAATTTAAATCACTAATTTTGTTTTCTTCTAGTTATATTTCCATGTCCTTTTTCTTCTTATTTATTAAAATTCACATATGCTTAACTTGAATAATAGAAACTCCACTGTAGTAGAAAAACTCAGGAACGCACTCATGTAAAGAATTCAATTGAAATTCAGATTGAACTGTTTAGCATATAATTTTCATCAAAATATTTAGGTTCTGCTTTTTTTTTCTTCAAATTTCACTTAAATCGAGCGCAGAGCAACAATTTCAAACTAAATGTAATACATAAGGTTTTATGTAAGCTTATATCACACGAAATTTATGTATGGGAGGAGGAGAAAGAAAGTAACTATGGTAAGTGAAAACGAAACACAATGTGATAAATATAAGCTATAAACTAGATCAACGCTTGTAATAAATAGTACTTTCTTGTAACATTATTTGTAATTGTTCACTAATAACTAACGATAAACAATTTTTTTTTTCAATATGCAGAGTATTAATATTTTTTCTAATCGTTTTTAAAGATAAATCCAACGAAATAAAAAAGAAAAGAAAGGTTATTTCAGCAAAAGTAATTAATTAAACAAAAATGAAACTAAATATTGGTGCACATAATACAGTGAAATATATTAAGTTATATGAGCTAATATATCGCACGAAATTTGTGTGTGTGTGAGTGGGGGAGGTGCAGGATAAAGAAACTCGGTGAAACAGAACGAAATATTGGAATAAAAGAACCAAGTAATTATGGTAAGTGAAAACGAAACTTAGCTTGATAAATATAAGCAATAAACTAGATTAGCGCTTGAATTGAATAGCACTTTCTTGTAAGATTCTTTTTTAATCGTTCACAATTAACTAACGAAAAAGTAGTTTTTTTCAATGTTCAAAGTATTAATGATTTTTTTTTTCTTATCGTTTTTAAAAATAAATCCAACAGAAAAAAGGGGGAAAAAAAACTGCTTTTTCAGCAGAAGTAAACAAAATAAGAAACTAAATATTGCTGCACATATTACTGTAAAATATTTAATTTTAAATGAGCTTATATCACGCAAAATTTATGGGGAGGGGGAGAAGGTTGATTGAAGTAACAGAATAAACTTATTGGAGTGAAAGAACTAAGGAGAAAGAAGATCGAGGTAACACATTAAAGTAATTGGAGTAAAAGAACTAAGAAACTATGGTACGTGAAATCTAACTTAATGAAATTCATAAAATTAAAAAAAAAAAAATCTAATGGCTATAACACAGAATTAATGTCTAAATTCTAGAACAAATATAAGAAAGAAAGTAATTTTAGGTCCATCGTGATGACCGCGCGATATTATTGAGTTCCAACAAATTTTCGCATCAATGGCCCCAAACTAGCTAACTGCCGGCATCCACCCAGTCGAATACTCGGGGTCGGTCACGCGAAATCTCCTTTCCCTTTAAATCAGGCGAGCGAACTGCGAGAGATTGAACACTAGCGCCACCAGTGGCGATGGAATAACCTAGAGTCCCTATATGAAAACGTAGTTTTCAGAGTTGCGACAACGCGGTATCATTTTCCTATTGGTCGAAGACCGCCTGAGGCAGTGTTTCTTCTTCTCCCGTAGGATTAACATGGAGCGTATGACAGTGCTGTGGAAAAACCCAGAATCTGGAAAATTAAAGGTGAGTCCAAGATTTTAATGCTCATATTACTGTTCTACAATGTTCAAATTATACGTATGTAGCTTTACTTGAGTGAGTCCATTCCTATTTCTTTACCTAATGCGTAATTATATCAAGAACATGTGTTCCGGTGTGCTAAAATTCCCTTCTGACACTTTATTTGGGTCTTTTATAGTTAGTTTTCCTGTTAAATCGATGATTCCAATCACAACGTTGTTGAAAAGCAACACTTTAAGACAAGACAAAAGTTTAAATTGTGTAAATTAAATTTTTTTTAACGATAGATCTCTGTATTCGGTTTGGCGCGATCAATTTCGTGCTTGGCGACGAGTGGAAGTAAACAAAACACACACTTGTGATGTACGTGAGGATGTCTTAACATGTGATTTGTATTATAAATGCTGTATGTTGTAGAATTTTTTTTTTTTTTAAATAAATGTGACTTGATATTAAAACCCATTTTAACTTATGTTTTAATGTTAGGGCTTTTATTTTTCCCGATCATTGACAAAAATTGACTTATGTATCGTTTTTAATATTCCTTCAAGCTATAAAACTCCAAGTTAAATCTTCTCTTTATGCAACGTAAGTATTTACAGTGTCAAATTTTTGTTTTTTGAAAGGAGATGCAGAGGAAATAAAATGCTTATAAATTATAGAACTTTCAATGCTTGCTGGCAGTATCTTGTAATAACATTTAGATTTAAGGAAAAACGATTTGTTATCATTTTCTGCCAAATATTTATTAGTTAAAAATTGTAAAAAAAAATGTCAATTCAATTATGAAATTAATGTCACCACATGAATTTGCCAAAGCGTTTGAGGTGGATATGAAGTAGAACACTTGCTTGACACACGGCAGTTTTTATCGATTTTTTAGGTTGAGCGAGCCAATTTAAAATGTACTATTTTATTAAAAATTTAATGAATTGTAGGCAGTTTTGGTTATTTTGGTAATTTACTCTTTTTTATTCAACTGTCACTCTCTGTGTGTTCCATCATAAACAGAAAACTGAGATGTTCTAAGTTCGTTTCAAGTAGTGTGTTGGTACTTTTTATTATGCTCTAATTAGGGTTACTAATTTTTAGGTTGCCTTGTTATTTCCTTTACATGCTACTCTTTCTTTATCACCTGAAGAATAAAGTGCATGCTATCACCCCGTTTCAGGTTAGTAAAAATTTCTATTTTTATTGAGAAAATGATTTCTAAATAATTATGCCCATGATTGATACATAATTAAGTTTTAACAAGGGTTGAATTACCTTTGAGATCAGGACCGTTATCATGGGCTTTTGAGATTATAAATGTCGTCCCAGCCACAGCTCTTGTTTGTCAGAAATTAGGTACATTTAAAGTTTTGCATGTTGAAACATCAATACTTTTATGATAAAATGCTGAATCAAAGATTTTTTAAGTGAAACTTTTTATGCAAGGGCTTTGAAGTTATGATCCAATCTTTTTGTGTGACGAAAAGTGGTGGGGATAAGCAATGTCGGTTAGAAGGAAAGCAGTGGCTTGCTTCCCTTCAGGTATTGGAGAAAAGTGAGACATTACACTCTTCTCGCTTCCTTTCTCATTTTGTATGGTTGCATGTACTGCGTTCAGGCAGCACGGAGATCAATATGTACATTTGTCGTAAACAGATCATTTCTCTTCTTAAGAAGGAAGAAGATGATCATTATCAGTGGACACATGTATATAATTTTATGTAAAAATATGAATAAGAAACACAATCTGTTCAAAAGTGTTTGATGAATAGTTAAAATGTTTCACGTCTATCGTGTGTCATTATGACACAACCTGTTTCTTGGAATCAAACTTTAGAAGAATTCTACTCTTCTAGATCAGCAGAAAAAAAAAGTACATGAAGCTCTCACCCCACATCAAGTTCGTAAAAATTTCAATATTTGGTGGGAAAATGATTTTTAAATAATCCTATCTCAATTAATGTGGAGTTAAATTTTAACTAGTGTGGAATTGCATTTTAAAATAAAGGCTCATCGTGGGGCTTTGAGATTATCTATAAAGATCAGGGTTCGAAAATAGCCGATATTTTGATATACAGTCAAGTCCCGACTTACGCGAGGGATGCGTTCCAAGACCCCTCGCATAAGTCGGAATTTCGCGTTGTGGAAAAAGGTATGTAAAAACTTTTATAAACATAACCAATAATTTTAGACACGTGTAAACACAACCTTAAACAGTTAAAAACCTTTTCTTAACCATACCTTACTGTTTCTTACATAAAGAACTAAATTTTTATTTGTATTTAAAAAAAAGCCGTTTTATTCAACATAAAATACTGCTATGATGCACAAAAACAATGATCAATGGGAAAGAAAGACATAAAATAAACCAGTACTGTACGTATGGCATGTAGTAAGGAGAACAAATGCCCTATAGTTGTACCGTACAGTTGATTCAGTAATGATATTTGTAACTTAAAAAAAGTGAAAATGATGATTTATGCTGCAATTATTCTAATATATTTTTAAATACAGTTGCTTCATTGGTTCTTTTATAAAGTTTCCATCTATGGCATTACTCCTCTTCCTGGTTTCTTTAATTTACAATAAAAAACAGCTTCCATTTTCATAATTTTTGCATTTTGCTTGGATACTATTACTCGGTGAACTTTTATGGATTTCCTTTTCTTGACTTTTAATTGTACGTATGGAAGATTCACTCATACCGTCATACCTAATTGTTGTGCTACCCTTCGAAGCATTTTTTGGTTCAGCTTCAGCTTTTCAAGAAGCTTTACCTTTTTTTTAATTGTCAGAAACGTTCTCTTTTCTTTCTATTTTCACCAACTTTAGATAAAGCAGCGCTCCTAGGTGTCGTTATATTTCGTTAAATTTTGCATTTAGAATGAAAAAAAAATAATGGAAAATGAGAAGTAGTTAAGAACTTACTCACCGCGGTTCCTTTCCGAAAATTTTCATGTTGCGGGCGAGGAATTCGCGCTAGCTCAAAAATTCTTTACTATTGAAAAAATCGCGTTATAGCTATTTCACGTAAGTCGGATCGCTTTGTAGCGGGAGTCGACTGTATATTGGATATTTTGATATTCATCCGATGTTTTCAACCAATGCAAAATAAAGTGTTTAGTAACTGCTTCCTTAAATCAGAGTTATTTATTTTCTTATATTATTATTATAATGCATCAACTTTAAAAGTAATTTTTCTTTCATTATTTATGTTCATTTATTACATGTTCATTATTTTGCCTCACCCACTCAAAAAGTAATTCAATTGCATCCGAGTTCATTTCAACCACTCATAAAAATAAATATATAAATAAATAAATATTCAATTTATCAGAGCTTATCTTAATTTGTTGAAGTCTTTAGAAAATCAATACTTTTGTCAGGAAATAGAACATTGAAATAAAGGGGAATTCAAATGCTCTAAAACAGTGGTGGCTTTCAAAACTGATTCATGTGGCCAGCTGAAATATCAGGTATAGATAAATGAATTTACTAAAAAATGTGGCTTTATTTTAAAGAATTTAAATTCAAGCATCAGTATATTGCATTCTCTATATTTTTACTTCACTTAAATTTATATATTAAAAACAAACAAAAACAGTTTATAATTAATTTCTTTAGTATGCACTCACATTTTTTCAATCACAATCACAAGTAAGCGCTTTGATGAGGTAGTGGCATTCACGTAAAAGTTTAAGACAGGAGTTCAAATTTTTTTTCCCGCAATCTTGACTAAAACCATTAAAAAAATTAATTCATAGTTTTCTGAAAAGTACTCAGGACTGCTGAAATAACACTTTCTGGAATAAAATTTGTTTAATGTAACTGTACCATGTGATTTCGTTATAGGATTTGTAGGACCATAGGAGCTATTTGTTGGTCAAAAAATAAAATAAAAAATATTAATATTATTCAAATAACCGGAACCCGTACAACATGCCCCGCTGTCCAACGTGCCCCACCTCCCCCTACAATTTTGTTGTGAATATTCCTAAGTGAGGTGCAGAAAAAACAAGCAAGTTTTCTCACGGTTCCTAAAAAATTTAGAATCACGAATGTTCATTACTTATTTTAGTCATCATAAACTGATGATTTCTCTTCTTAAGAGCAAAGATGATGCACAGTAACAAACATGTACATAATTTTATGTACATAATTAAATGAAAAACAATCGATACTAGTCAAAAGAGATTGATGAATTATGTAAAATATTCCCCTGTAATATGTGTTTTACTTTTTCAAGTGTTTTTAAAACACACCCTGTTATTTGAAATTAATTTTTACAACGCACTTAAATGCAAAGTAGTTGAAATACAGCTCTATTTCAATTAAAGTGTTTATTTATTTTCCATTTATAATTTTATGAACTAGTTTAAAAAAACATTCCTGCCAATTGTGTTCAGCCGTATTGATGATTTAGCACATTTGAAGAGTTTTACTTCTGTTTTTAAATTTATTTGCCCTTAATGTTTTTTAAGTTTCTTCCAGACATTCTGCAACTTGAAGAAAGCTCAACTACTAGCTGAATTATAGCCCTGATGCAGATGTTCTAGAAAACTCATGATAGTATTGTACTGTTTGTTCGCTTAAAGAATTGTATAATAGAATGATCTCTAATATTTAGTTTACAAGGATGTCCAGAAATCATTTTCCAAGTTTTCTTAGCTTGACAGCTTATCAAAACTAATGAAGTTGTTTAAAAAAATAATAAACTTCCATACATAATATGCCATTTATGTTTGTTATGCTTCTTATTATGCTGATGACTTCAGGAAATTTGTTGCCAAAATGGTCTTTGGACTTTCAACAATGACATACAAACCAACAAAAATTCTGTGTTTAAATGCTAAATAGTGTAATTAAATGAAATTTTGATCTTCTTCATACAAACAGTGCTGTATTTCTGATTTGTCATGCTTACTATCATATTTATTATCATTCATTTGTATAATAATATTGAAATGTAAAGAGGTAAAACAAGCAATAATTTTGCAACAGAAGTTGAGAAATAGCTGGAATTCTGTTTTGATTCTCTAAATTTAGAGTTTTGAATTTGTTTTGTAAAACAAATGCTTTAAGGTTTATGCTTGTTTGTCATGTAAAAATATTGTTTCAAATTTAGATTTTTAATAAATTTTTCGGTGTTGAATGCAAGGCTAAAAAATTTAGGTATACATAAAATTATGAAAGATATATTTAGGTTTGTTTATTTCAGCATTAAATGAACAGTTCATTGATGCTTATTCTCTTTGTGTAGTTATCCAGAAATCCCCCCCCCCCTCTCAAGAAGAGATTTTTCTCCCCACTTAAACTACAGGATAGGATTTGAATAACTGCAAATAACTCCAATTTTGGAAAGGATAGGTAGCAACTGTTATCTTAGTCCACTTCCGACTGTCAATGCACCTTCTCTGTTTCTGACTAAATTCTGGAAGCATTTTTCAGGATGTTGGAATATAGGTCATGTTCACCCATCCATGATACAGGGTAATGAATGGAATTGCAATCTATATGAAAACATCTGAACAAAAAATTCAATTTATTTCATTTAAGGTTTTTTTTTTTTTTTCTTCACAAACATTCACTTCACAAATAGTATAAAAGAAAATAAATTACAAGCATCAGTATATTTTGCCCTGTCTAATCGAAACTCCCTAATTGAGTAGATGGGAGTAAAGCCTATAACAAAATTTATTTTCTTTATTCTTATAAGTGACGGAAATTTTTGATTAAACTTGTGTTTTGTCCATAGTTATTAGTTTTAGGAAATGATACTTTGGAGTAAAGAATTTTTAAAAATTTGATAATAATAACCACATTTTGAACATGTGAATATTTTAAAGTTACGTTGCATTTCAGAAAACACAAAGATTAATCTTTGCTTATTTTGTTACTTAAGCAGTTATTGATAATAATAGTTTGCCCCAAAATCTATAAAAACTACAAATTCTGTTTTGGTACCCTGAATTTGATTTTAATTGCCTCATTGAGAAAAATGTCTTTGTTTTCTCTTTTTTTTTTTGTGTGTGTAAAATTGTTAGAAATTCTATGTTTGAAATAAAGTTTACAGATGTAACAACACCAAAAAATAAATTGAACATTAGAGACTTTTGTTGTAATCTTTATGTGGTAATGACCTGAACTGTTAGTATGGAATGAATGAGTTTTCTTCATGCTAAGTTCTATTTAAAATCTCTGTCAAAATTAAATGTAAACATTGCTTTTCCACGAACATAGAAAATAAGTACAAGTCCTCTACTGGTGCTGGGAATGATTTTTTTCTTTGTTTCATTAAGAAAGTGTCTACTTTCTTTTCTTTATAATATTGTTTTGATTTGAAAATATTGTTCAAAATGTAAGTAATAGATGCATGATGTGATGCAGAGAAATAAATAACAATAGATACATTTGTTTCTTATTCATATGAGTTGAAAATAAGTAATGTTTCAAATTACACCCCCTCAACTGCTCAATTTATTTCTGAATATTTCTATCTACATCAAATTAAAGTAATAATTTTCAACTTTATTCAAATTAATATTTCAACCAAGAGTAATTACTGAACAACTAAAATATTTAGAGGTTCTTGGTATTCTTTCTTTTTTTTTTTTTTTTTTTGAGGGGGGGGGGGGAGGGGTTACCTCGTTTTGACCATCTACCTATTTCTAGTACTGAACTTTCAAATTTTCCTTTGCATATTTATCTTTCAAATTTTTAATTTAATGTTTAACTTAATCACATTTAAATCAGAAAATTGTATAGCGTAAACTTAAACATGCAATTTTAATTAGCATTTTTTTAATAGCAAACCATTTTAATTAGTGATATTGCTTTTTAGATGGTTACAGGAAATATTTTTAGATTTAAAACTCTTTACAGCGTTTGCCTTTCCGAAACAAAAACAAGCAATTTCTAATGTGTATTATCTGTCGTTCATTTATTTATTTTCATTTTCTTACCTTTTTTTATCTCTTTATTTATTTTGAATCAATTAAATTCTAACACATGGAGGTGAGAATTCACATGCTGCGAACCAAAAAAAAAAAATAAATAAATAAATAAAAATTATTACAAAAAAAAAAAAAAATAACTGTCGGCAGATTTAAATGGATATATTTTTGCTGAAATTAAAAAATAATAAATTATTCCTTAGTTTTGACTGTAAAAGGCATGTGACAGCAAAGTTGCACTTTTTGAAGATTAGCCCATTAGTGACTGAAGTTTTTAATTAAACTAATGTTTTTTTTTTTTTCGGAGGAAAATTTTGTGTTTTAAATAAAGTTTATAGATACAATAACACCAAAAAGTAAATTGAACAACAGAGATCTATGTTGTTTACAACAACAACAAGATTACAACTATAAGATCATGCTATTGATCTGAAAACTTAGCATGAAATAAATGAGTTTTCCTCATGCTAAATTGTTTTCAATTTTTAGTTTTTACTTAGTCATAAAATTTCAAAATGAGTACAAGTCCTTTCTTGGTGCTCTGAATTGTTTTAATTTTGTTTCATTAAAAAAATGTCTACTATCTAACTACCTTTCATTCTAGTATTGTTTTGGTATAAAAATGTTGTTGAAAATTTTAAATAATAGATAGTGTACTTTCAAGAAATAAATATAAAATAATGGAGACATCTGTTTCTTATGCATATAAGAATGTTGAAAAAATATAATGTGTCAAAATACCCCCCCCCCCTTAACTTCCCAATTTATTTCTGAATATTTCTATCTGCATCTAGTTTCAAATAAAAATAACCTCTGATTAATATAATTTCAGTTTTCAACTTTATACAAATTAATCTATTAACTAGGTGTGCCCACTAAACCATTAAAATATTCAGAGGTTCTTAATCTCTTTTTTTTTTTTTTTTTTTGAGCAATCACGATTGCTTATTGTTCTCATTTGACTGTTTTGATGTCCTATCTTTTTATTTTCCCACCGCCACCCTCCGCACCCTGTCACTGTCGACCGGCTCCTCACGATGCTGCTCCTATAGCGAAAGCTGTCTCCAGGTTGCATCCATGTCCTACACACACGCGCATACATACACAACTACACACGCACGCACACACACATACAACTGCCCACACACATACACATACCCCCCACACACATACACACATTCATATACACAACTACCCACACACTTATGCCAGCACACAAACACACATGCCTACATACACATACCCCTACACACAAACACACATACCCCCACACACAAACACACACGCCTACATACACACACTTGTGATTGCGAAAAACATAATTTGAATTCAAGATATCAAAATTCAAATTAATTTTTTGAGCAATCACGATTGCTTATTGTTCTCACTTGACAGTCCTTGATGTTCCGGTTCCTTTTTCAGTTTGGACCAGGGCTGCAACACCACCGTCCACCGGCGGCGGCGCGGCTGGTCCTCAGCACTGTCCCCCGGAATCCACTTTTGCTGGGCGATGGCGTCCATGTCCTACACACGCATGCTCATACACAGTCGCCTTTACACACATAAACACACGCCTACGTGCACACACTTAAGCCTGCACACACACGCACACAAGTATATACACGTAAGCACCCAGGAGGAGGGACACGCTTGGGCCGGGGAGCCATTTCTAGAAACAATAACTCTAACCAGTAGAGTCTTGTCGAACTCGTGATTGCGAAAAACATAATTTGAATTCAAAGTTTCGGAATTCAAATTAGAGTGTTTTTTTTTTGAGCAATCACGATTGCTTATTGTTCTCATTTGACTGTTTTGATGTCCTATCATTTTATTTTCCCACCGCCACCCTCTGCACCATCACCCGTCGACCGGGTCCTCACGATGCTGCTCCTATAGCGAAGACCGCCTCCAGGTTGCATCCATGTAGTATACACACGCGCATACATACACAACTACACACACAACTACTCACACATGCATGCATGCATACAGACACCTACACATACACACACAAAAACATACACACACATACACACAACTCTCCACACATTCATACCTGCACACAGACACAAACACACATGCCTACACACACATACCCCTACACACAGACACAAACACACATGCCTACACACACATACCCCTACACACAAACACACACTTCTACGTACACACACTCGTGATTGCCAAAAACATAATTTGAATTCAAAATGTCAAAATTCAAATTAATTTTTTTTTATTATTATTATTATTTTTTTTTTGGAGTGGGTTGGGGCAAGATAGGATCCCTGCAGTGTGGGGTGCCCCACGTCTTAAGGGGTCCAACGGCCTCTGAACTGAAATTAAAGAAAAAATTGAAAAAACCTAGCACTAAGACTTATTTAACGTTACAAATATACACTGATGGCCTCTGGGGAGGGGCTATACAGATTTTGTTGCAGGGAGGCCTAAAATGTATAGATCCTGGCCTGGATAGGATACCTTGTTTTAAGCTTCTACATATTTCTAGTATTCCTCTTTCAAACTTTCCTTTGCATATACATGGGTGCCACACCCCTAACAGCCCCCCCCCCCGTAGGTGTGCATATATTTCCTTTCGGAATTTTTAAGCTAATGCTAAACTTTGTTCCATTTAAATCAGAAAAGTGTATATTTTTCCTTTTATAGAAAAAAAAAAAATAAGTAATGCTTTTGATATCAATATAAGAAATATTTCTATGTTCAAAAATCTTTATAAAGCTTAATTTAATGTAGCAAAAACAAGTAATTTTTTATGTTCGTTATGTGTTGCTTATTTATTAATTTTCATTTTCTTAATCAGTCTTTATCCTTTCATTCATTTTGAATCAATTAAAATTATAATATAATTTTCGTTGTCTCGGAATCTTTTGATTAATTTAAAATTGATCGTATTCAAGAGAATAAGGTTTAAGAAAAAAAAATCTGCTCTTAATTCTACTAACACAGAGCCATTTTGTCTTTTTTTAATGTTTGAATCAAAATCGTGCGTTTCATTTATTGACTGCATGCATTTTCATCCGCGTGCTTTTACACCTTCAGAACCCGTTTCAGCCACTCTTCCCGCTCCCGCTTGTGACTATTTTTTGTAAGGAAACTCGAAAGCGAACAAGGAGCCAATCTTGCAGCTTGGCGGCAACCCTATCTTCCCCCTGTAACCGGTTGTGCTTTCCGAGCGTAGCTGTTGTCACAACTCTGAAAACTACGTTTTCATATAGGGACTCTAGAATAACCCGGTCACTTTTTCGCCCCGCTGCCAAAGGAGATGAGCCGATGAGCCTCCTTCCTTTTAGCCTCCCTCTTGGGGTATTAGCTGGGTATTAGTAACTGTGACCACACATTAAACAAAAATGGGAGGGATGATTCGGGATTGTTGTTGCTTTTGCACAAATAAAACACCGGTCGTTGTTACCTTGATTTTTCTGCTTTTGAGAGACACTGTCTCGTAGAATTCCATCCTGTTTCGCAGAAAGACTTGAATGTCGGCGTGGATTATTATATCATTCTTATAGTCTGGTTTGGTGAATATTAGTTTCAAAATTTGCAAACTTGTTTTTTTCTGGTTTTTGCTTTATATTTCATTCTGTTATGGTTATTTACTTGTTCTTAAAATGTTGTTCAATTTTTTAAAGTTGATAGTCGTTTGTTCTTCAGCTTTTCTTTCTTTTATACGTATAATAGTTGACTACTGCAAATAGACACTGGCTTGTTTATTTTACTTATTAATAGCAAGGTTTAATCATATTTAGATCATTATAATCACATTGTATTGAATAAAAAACTTAATCATTATCTAATGTCTTAAAATCGAAAACGATAGAGGACATTGCAAATATTAGATAAATTATTATTTGTTCCACTTCATGGGTTTGTTTTAAAAATGAATTCAGCATTCGTCTTAGCAAAAACTAATAATTTTTCTGTGTCAGTATCCAGTAAATTTGTTTGTTTGAAATGCTTGAATGTAATGCTCGAATTTCTTTCTATAGCAGCGGAAAACTTGGAAATCCAGTGTTTTGTTTTCCCCAGTTAGCCTGTATTACACCACTGTTACCTCATTTTCCAAAAAATTTGGTGCCACAACGTTTCTTGGACATTTGCTTATTAGCACACTGATGATTTGGGTCATCCGTTTTTTGATGTAATATGCACCAAATGCGTAGTATACCCTTTGGTGGATGTGTAATGTAAAATTTTGATTGTTCATTGCAATTCATTGAACATGCAAAAAAACATAAGCAATAGAAGAAAAATGATTTTTTTCAAAACATAAATTGTGATTATCTGCAATTCAGTTTCAACTTTTGCACTGATGGTCCGGAAATTTGAACTATTTTCCTGACCTCGGTAATGATGCACGCTGCATTAGCAGCGTTTTATTTCAATTGAATTTCAGTCGCAACATCTCTCATATAAAAATTAGTATGAAGACATATACAATGTACCTGCTCAGTTTCTATTGCTAGACTGCAGTACCTTATTTCAAAATTTTGCACATTTTTTTTGCTTTAGCTTAGGCCAGTAGTGGATTTTAAGGGCGGGGGGCCGTGCCCCTCCCCAAAAAGGATGAATTAATTTCACTATTTTATTTATTACTTTTTAATTGACCTTTATTTTGCATTTTTTTGCGTAGTTAATTAAAAAGGACACAATACACACATATCCTATTTTGCTTAAAAGCATTTTTGTTTGTTAAAGAAGTATACTGCAGTCAGAGGCCCAGAGTTGCAGAATACATTTAACTCGCTGGTTTCGAATTCAAGGGACTGTACTATCGCGATTTGTCTTCTAATTCTTCAATGGAATCGATAACTAACGTTTTTTTTTGTGTATGCGCACCTAAAAGTGTCATTTTGATCCAGGATCCTATTTGTAAAATAGATTTCTTTTTCAGCTTTTAAAAAATACAAAATGAAAGAAATCATATGGTAGTTTCTTGGAAAAACCACGATTTTTAATAGAAACGGCATGTCGTATCAATATGTTATCTTAACTGTATCATGGCTTTAAGGAAAAATCAGCAACTGTTTTAAATTTCCGACAGAAATAATTTCTGAATTCTTCAGTAAAAGTTATGACATTACGATGTTCTTTATGAATTGATTGAAAAAAGTTCGAGTGAGGTATGGGTTTATTTAATAACCTTGCCCTTGTGTTATAATCATTATTACAATTTCCTAAGTAAAACCACTCATTGCTTAGCATCATGGTAAGATTATATTGCGTTTAGTATTTAAATGGCTTGAAATGTTAAAGATGTTTTCTGTCCATATTCAAAGTATATTAGTGCATAATATTCATGTACTTAGAAATAGATTTGTTGACCTGAAGGAATCTTAAAAAAATCAATAAAAAACACATACATTTAAAACGTCATTAAATCTTGGTTATGAGACATCGAAGGGGGAGGGCTATTCAACTCCCAGTGCCGCCTCCATAATATTTTTCTGTATCCGCCCCTGGCTTAGGCTCATTAGAATATAAAAGCTCTATCAATCAGCGTCAAATGCTGGAAGAAAATATCGCTTAAAACTAGTCTGTGAATAGGGCATATTCCAGTTTTCTCGAATCAACTGTTGATATTTTTCGGAGAATTTAGGTATGGCTTAATAGTTCTGCCGTCTCATATATGGTAATAGAAGGCTGGGATTTATAAAGCCTACTGCAAAATATCAGCGGGGCCCCGAAGTACCTATTGGATGTTTATGCTACTAGGGGGTGCAAACACTTTAGTAGTGTTCTGCCCCCCACATAGCAGGCTCTGTGTGTACATAGATCCGCAGGCCGGACTAAAACATTCTGTCGGTCAGTGCCTATGTACAAAGAAAAAAAAACTTGAGGGACGCAAAATTACTAAATCAAAATAAGAAAAACATTGCAACCGAGTGCTGACCTAAAATGTTCTAAAAATAACAACAATCCAATTGTACAATAAAATGACCTAACATTTTTCAAAGCACTTCGTTAAATTTGAAATGAAGGTTGGAGGGGGTGGGAGTGTTTTTTATATGAATATAGCAAAATGTTTCAATGCAAGTTAGGAAATCTTTTTTTTTTAATCGACAATAAAAAATGCTAATATTGCTGCCAGAAAAAGTTGGATCTACTTTTTTAAATAAATATTGCGTTAGTTCAGGAAGGGAAACAGAAAAGCGCCTTCTACAAATTAATGCAAAATCTGCTTAGTTACTTGACAGTCGGGCAGTCGGACCCTGATTTAACCCATCGGGACTGAAACTTTTATATGTTAATTCGGGGTTATTGCTAAAATTGAGGTGTGAAAAAAAATTAAACTGCACTTATCTTATCTAAAACCCCTAATAAGCAACTGCACAAAAATATCTTTAATTAGAAAGTACACTTTTTATTCAGCATTTCACGACTTATTACACTCTAGTTAATTTGAAATTTTAAACTACTGAGTTCTTGATACTTGACTCGAAATAGTTCAATTTCGACTGGAGAGAATCAAATACTGTGTCATTTGCAGCCTGCTACATGAGATGTTTTTACAGTGTCCAGGCCATGTAAAGCATTTGAAAAAGGAGTTTTAATGGGAGTTTCATTATCGCTTTCTGCATCAAAATAAATATTCATTGATTGCTCTCTCGCTGTCAAAAATTTCTGATCACAAGAAAAGTCTTCTCTATCGGACAATATGGATATAGTATTCGGAAAACAATCCAAGTTTTCCCTACTCAAATGAACAAAAAATTTTTTTTTCCCCACTGTTAAAATATTCTGTTAATTAGGGGCTTCGGTAAATAGGGGTTTTACCTTCATTTTAGTCGGGGATGAAGAAAAATTCATTAAATAGGGGTCCGACTGTAGTCGGAAGTGTAAATTAAAACGGTTGTGTAATTTCTTCAAAATTTCTTATATAATTTTGCGTAATTGCAGACAGTTGAAAAGTGTTTCAAAAAGACAATAGGAACACCACATTGGTTTACAGCAGGGACGTATCTAAGGGGTCATAGAGGGTAATAACCCGCACCCCCCGAAGCAACAAAATGATATAAATAAAAACACATGCAAGGACCTAACATTGCGTTCGGCCCAAAATTTCGAAAAATTTCATCCCAAATTTTATTCTTTCTCCTACCGAAATGGAAGATGTCCAACAATTATGTATGTAGGACAAAATGTCCCAGAGGAGGATCCCGAACACCGTCCCATTCCCTGACGTCAACAAAGGTGGCCGACATCTGCTCTATCTGGGTTAGACCCTTGAACGCCCTTTTTTCTGTTCCTCAACAAAAATTTTGTTTCAGGACTGAAGTTTCAAATGGTCAAGAATGTTGTTTCCAACCATTAATTTCAAAGAATTACTAGGAAGAGGCCTCTTATTCTCCTTCTCTTTCTCACATCATCAAAGATCGTCTAAAATGGCGTTTATAGAACTACAATTTCTAAAAATTTCCGCAAGAGAATCTATGGACCCTCTATTTCTGCAAAAATCACCCATAATGCAATGTTCACATTGTTTTTTTTTGCATATAGAAGGAATTATATTCAGATGTAACAAATAAGCATCACACTAATTCCGCATTTGTTTTCTCAAATGCTAATACGAACTCCATCTTAAACCAGACGCTAAACCCGCTCTGTGTTTGTATTCACTCTCTTATGAACTAAGTAATTTTAAAACTTTATTTTTTTTTATTTAAGTTCATAATTTCTGAAATTTGTAGAAAAAAATCACCTGAATCATTTCTGTTAACCGTTTGACAAAAGGAAGTATTTTAAATGAAAAAATATTATCAATATTTACATCAATTATCGATGGGGTGCGATTTTTTTATTTTAGCATGGAGCGACTCGAAGGTTCAATCCGGCCCTGTACACCACAAAATGTTTTCTCACTAAGTGTCGGTTCCAACAAGTAGCATGGATGCTGAACGAAACGATAGTTTTCAAGATATAAAGACATTAAGCAATGTTTGACTAAACTAAAATAACTACAGTGAGGTCTCATCAATCTTGATCCTATTACAGCAGACTTCAGCCGGGCATTTTCTATTGCAGTAGGGTCTCGCTATCTAAGTAAATGTGGTTTACGTCTAATTCGGATGACCAAAAAGCTCTGTTAAGGCAAAAAGTATGAAAAAGGAAAGAAAATTTGTATGCATAAATGTAAAATATTTAATAAATTCATACGAGTACACCACACGCAAATCATGTAATTGAAAAACATTTTTGGAAGGTACACTTTGCAAGAATTAAAAAGTTAATCGCTTAAAGACATAAGTTCTTGATCATTTTTCGTAAATCAAAATATTTTAATGAAGAATCGGAACTTGACGATATTAATTTTATTATAAATATTCATTTTTCAAACTGATTTCAAAGCATCCGTTACCTTAATAGCTACTGGTAAAGAAGCTTCACTGTTTCTTCTCTCTCTGTAATGGACCACCAAAGAATTGCCATATCCTATTTTTCTTATCTGATGTTCCATTGCATAAACCCGGCAGTATTTACCTTTCGCTTTGATGCGCTCAGTAAAATCGACTCATGTCGAAGAAGCAAGACAAAGTTTGCGTACAGTGCCTTAAAATTGAAGTGTTTTACTAAAATTGTGATGTACACACATCAGCTCGTTTCTTTATAAGAAAGAATTGTAAAGTTCGAAATTTTGCTATTGCAATGATGGATGCTTGATGTCTGGATGCAGAGTTCAACATCTTGCTCTTTTTTTCAACAGCATTTTTACTACACCAGAGCTCTAGTTTCTCTTGACATTCCAACATTTTATTGGCTGGCAACTCCTTTTTACTTCCTTTTACAAAAAATTGAAGTATTGTATTCACGAAAAAAATTTCACTCAAAAATCGACCTTAATTTCCATTTCGTTCACCCCCGAATGAATGTTGAGTGTTTTTTTTTCGACTCGACCACACGTGGATAAGTTCCTAAGAACATATAGACTCGCGAACTATCCATATTAACGATTCCTGAATTAACTACAACGAATTTTCTTGTGGCGTCTGTATGTACGTATGTATGTCTCGTAACTCAAGAACAGTATGTCCTAGAAAGTTTGAATTTGGTATGTAGATTCCTAGTGGGGTCTAGTTGTGCACCTCCCCTTTTGGTTGCATTCGTCTGTTTCTAAAGTGGTCTTTTACACGTTTTTAGGGGGAAATCATTGTTAACTTCGATGCAAACTTGGCGGTGGATACTTGGTTATATTTATCGCCAGGGTTATGGTCGCCTAGTTTTGTCAGCTCGTTTGCTATGTGTGTAAAATCATGTTGATCTCAGTTGAAGTTTTCAGTCCCAATAGCGAGGTTAAGTATCGTTATGTTATTGTAAGTACGTGTGCCAAAAATTTTGATTGGAGTTGATCCGAGCCTCCCCCCCCCCTTGTCTGTACGAAACGCTAAAAGCGTTCCAAACTGATTGTACAGATCACCTTGGAGCATGAAAGAGAGGTTCATTTTCCTGCTTCAGGCCGACGTCACCTTGATGTCGCGAATGTCTGCTGGGGTGCTGCACTAAACCAAATTGGCGAGTGCCTGGTACCGTTCGACCAGATGCACCACTCGCAGCCCGTTGGCAGATGAGAGGGCGGCGGCACAAGACGCAAATCGCGTTTCGGAGCCCCCTACTCCCACCAGTTTCTGACGCCTTCCGCATCCGGGCGGCAGCCTCGGCGAAAACATCCGAGCGCCGAACGGCATTCGGATCGGCGATGTTCACCGCGGTGGTATCGATGCTGATGGTCACCTCTAAAAACTGATAACTTACGATGTTTAAACGAAAAGCCGAAGGGCTAAATTTCGTAAGTCAGTCAACAATGTTACATGCTTATACAAGCAGAGATAATATCACACAGTGGAAGGTGCAGAATCAAATGTTAATGTGAAGAAATGAACATTGGAAACTTGTTAAAATCTTACCAAAAATTTATTGGTCCATAGTAACTAAAATAAATAAACTAACAAAAATAAGTTCTTAAGAATAAAACCCGGCCATAAGTGGAGGCGGAGTTCGCAACTCCCCAACACCTATCGGACCTAACTCACAAGAGGCTGACGAACACAAAAGAAGAGAGAACGATTGGAATCGTTCACTATTTATACTTGCCTCATTTGCATATGATTAGGCATCAAAGGATGCCAACCTAAAACTGAAACTTTACACGTGCCGAAAGAGTTGAGAAGTTAATCTAATTTGAATAAAGTTAATTTTATATTACATTACATTAGGAATGAGAACGCGGATAAATATCGTTTACCGATGTCTATCATATCCCCCCTTCTCATTCAGTAATGTTATTAAACTTTAAATTTTTATACAATTTTAATAGATTCAAAAATAACCCCCAAAAAAATCCACAAAGGGCCAGGCTTAATCTTTTACAAAAATTCAACAATTCAACAATAAACAAATATGGATATATATCCATCATAATACATCATCCATCAGCAGCTGTAGCTCAATACATCACCGCTTATTTGATTGAAGTCCTTTCTCAAAAAAGTCCTTCTTGCCTATTGATGATCCACAGTCCAAGGACATAGTAAGTCCAAGATTAACATTTCCACTGCAAACTATCTTGTCAAACTGTAATTGACAAAAATACTCGAAACAGTATCTTTGAAATAGATGGGCACAATGATTTTACAAAAAAAAATTTTTTTTTCACAATGACAAAATTATTTAAAACGCTTAGTTTCCAAAAATAAACTCTTGTCATTGAATCAAATTCCTCCATCTCAAAGATTAAACCAACGAGAAATTTGAAAAAGAATTTCAGTTGTTACAAAAATATTTATACTTTAATATCCCATTGTATTTATTATACTAAATAATTTCATACCATTAAAAATTAACAAAATATTTGTTCACAAAAACGATTCAGTTCAAAACGGGTCTGCGGCTTCGTAAAAATATCGGCCCTATTGGATTTACTACCTACATGTTTTACGGTAAAAATGTCCCGTTGAATCAAATCACGAACAAAAAATAATTTTACATCAATATGTTTTGTACGGTGATTTTCAATCGGAGATTTAGCAAAGTCAATGGCCGATTGATTATCAACGTACATTACAGATTTAATTTTACTTTTTCTAACAATTCCCCAGCGTAAACATTCGTTTAATACACGGTCAAACCACATAAGCTCTTTAGACACTTCACAAAGGGCCACAAACTCACTTTCCATAGTGGAAAGGCTAATACAACGTTCCTTAAAGGTTCGCCATTCAATCGGCGCATTATCCAACAAAATTAACTGCCCCCCCCCCGAGTAAAGTTTGATCATCTCGATTAGCTGCATAATCGGCGTCAGAAAAAGCTATTAATTGGGTTCTATTACAATTTAATTTAAGTTTTAAATCTTTTGTTTGAAAAACATAACCCAGAAGTTTTAAAAGACCGTTCCAATGAATGACACCAGGGTTGCTTTGAAATTGACAGAAGATATTGACCGCATAACAAATGTCCGGTCTCGTTCTGCTCGCAATGAAAGAAAGACAACCCAACAAATTACGATAAGGAATCTTTGACATTTCAAATTTTTCATTTTCTGTATTAGGACAATTCGATTTCGAAAAAACAGTACCTTTACAAATCGGCAATGATGAAACCGGAAAATTAAAATGTTTGAACTTTTCAAAAACTTCAATGATATATTTCGTTTGAAACAAATTCAAACCATTCTCAGTTCTTTCAAATTCAACACCTAACAGTTTTTTCGTTTTTCCGAGAACTTTTAAGTCAAAATTTTTCCTAAGTAAATTTAAAACATGATTTAAATTCTTTTCTTTCCGTGCGAGCAAAACAATATCGTCAACATACAACAATAAAATGACACTTGAATTATAAATATAAACACAATTACATTCTTCAAATTTCTGAAAACCAATTTTCAATAAAACACTGTTTATCTCAAAAAACCACATACGGCCACTCTGGTGCAAACCGTAAATTGCTTTATTAAGCTTACAAACTAGGTTTTCTTTCCCTTCTATTGCAAAACCCGGTGGTTGTCTCATAAAGATGCATTCTTTTAGAGGTGCATATAAATAAGCATTCTTCACATCGCACTGCAAATCGAACCAACCTTCTGATATTTTCAAGGAAAAGAAAAATCGAACCAATGAAAAATGAATCGTCGGACTAAAAGTCTGATCGTACGATTCAGGGGATTGTGCATATCCCTGAGCAACAAGTCTCCCACGATACCTAACAATTTTTCCCGATTCATCTCTTTTAACATTGAAAACCCATCTTGATCCGATTGGTTTTTCATTTGCAGGCAAAGGTGTTAAATCCCACACTTTTCTAGAATGCATAACCTCTAATTCATCCCTCATTGAATCTAACCACCGGTCCTTTTGCTTAGATTTAAGAACCTGTTTGTAATTCTTAGGAATTACAATTTCATCATCTAGTCATAAGTTACATAAATTTAAATGAACAGTTTGATCAGGAATTTCACCTTGATATAAATTTTTACCATTAAAATCAAATAAATGTGGCTTAAACAAAATAGCATTTTTAGAACAATATTTTTCAACATCATTTAAAGAACGTAATCGTTTAGAAGAATGTTTCTCATAAAAATAAATATCAGTACGAGATTTATCTGACCTTGGGATTGCTTTCTTCACCCATTCTGTTTCACGCAGCTGGGCGCGTGGTAGGTTTTCCCCATTTTCACTCAAGTCAGAATTCGAATCTGATTCATCCCCGCTCGTCTCGCTTTCACTCTCATCAGAAGATAAGAATTTAGACGGCGTACTCGGGCTTTCACTTCCGTTATCCGATTCGGAATTCGATTCATTTTCTGAATTTTCAGAATCTGATTGAATATTTGACCATTTGAGACAGGGACCCAGCACAGCTCCACTAGAGTCACTCTCTGATATATTTTTAAAAGCTTCTTTGTAATAAACATTTTCATTAAAATTTACATTTATACTTTCAAAAAATTTTCCACTTTCGGGAATCCAGATACGAAAACCCTTAGTGTTAAATGCATAGCCCAAAAATATACCTTTTTTGGCTTTAACATCAAGTTTATGTCTTTGCTGACGGGGTGTTCCAAGATAACACAAAACACCGAAAGGTTTGACGTGCCTAGCACTTGGCTTACGTCCACCATATAACTCAAAAGGTGTTTTAGTTTGTCCTGAGTGACAAATCCTATTCCAAGTATAATTGAAATAAAGCATAGCATCCGGCCAAAATCTTTTACTTAGCCCGCTTTCTTTCAATAATACTGTTGCAGCATTAGCGGCTGAGCGATTGTACACTTCGGCCAAACCGTTCATCTCTGGACTGAAAATATTGGTTAACTCATGTTTTATACCGTTATCCAAACAATAATTGTCAAAAACTTTATTTACGAATTCTCCCCCGTTGTCAGTTCTAACAGCTTTTACTTTAAGATTTAAAAATCTTTCAGCACGCTTTATGTGCCTTATGAAAATTTCTGGTACTTTGCTCTTTTCACTAATTGGATACAAAGCAGATTTACGTGAAAAATCATCAATGATTGATAAATAAAAACGTTCCCCCTTATTTCCCTTAATATTACATGGACCCCACACATCAGCATGAAGTAATTCAAGGGGACATTTAGACCGTATTTTACCTATTGGTTTAAATGAAACACGTTTAAATTTACCAATTTTACAATTTTCACAATCTATTTTTACATTTTTGAATTTAGTCAGGCCATGGACACACTCAAATTCACCGCTCTTTCTGATACTATCGGTGTTAATATGTGCCAGCCTTCTATGCCACAATTCTAATTTTTCTACATTAGAGCATTCAATTTTCTCATTTTCGAAATGATCATTACTTTTATTTAGTTTTATACTTTCTTGATACGATTTATTATACAAAATTTGAGGTTTTACAAAATAAATGCCATTTCTTAAAATTGCTCTAAATATAAATCCATTTCGACCAGATATCGTCACGGAGCCGTTTCCCCCTTCAAACTTAGCACCCCCCTTATCGAATTTAGTACCCGATAACAAATTTTGACGCAGATTAGGAGAGTACATTACATCTTTTAAAACAATGATAGTATCATCAAACTTTAATTTCACAGTTCCCATCCCCAAAATGGGGAAAGTTTCATTTCTAACGGCTACAGCCATTTCTTTGTTTCGCAATGGTTTAAAGTCCTCAAACGCACTACGAATGTTGACGAAATGATGGGTGGAACCAGTGTCGAAAATAAATTCATCAGGGTCTTCTGATACTTCATTTAGATGTACTTCGGAAATGAAAAAGTTCTGGTACTTACATGCTTCCTTTTCCACTGATGGGGAACTGCACCTCGCAGTTTTCTTGTTCGTCTTCCTCTTATTCCGGATTGGTGATCTTGACTTTCTGTTTCGTTGTTCGAGGTCCTTGTCAAGCCTCTTATATTGACACACATTTCGCTTGTGGCCGGGTTTATTACAGTTAAAACAAATTAGTTTCCCTTTTACTCCTTTCTTGTCAAAATTACCCGGTTTCTTTACAAGGTTAGCTCTGCCGATAATTTTATCGTCCTCATCTTTTAGTCGAATTCGCGATTCCTCGGCAATAAGTTCGCTGACTACTTTATTAAATGTGAATCCCTGTGCAGTAGTTCTAAGAATAACTTGACAAATATTGTCAAATTCCGAGGGCAAATGACGCAAAATTTGAAAAATCAAATAATTTTCAGAGAAATTCGCGTCTATAGCCTTAATTCTTTCGAAAATTTGCCGAGTACGGGCAGCGAAAAGATTTATCGACTCTTCCTCTTTTATACGACATTGGGATAACTCTGAAAACAATGTCATGTGCTGACAACGATTGTCAGGAAAGAAGTGATCTTTCAAAGCCTTCCAGGCATCAGCCGCGTTGACCTGATTTTCGATTATCTTTTTGAAATTTTTCTCCAAATTTAAATAAATTATGGATAGAGCCACATCCTGTCGATTTTGAAAATTACGAATCTCTTGCTCAGTAGCCTTTTTTTCATCATTAGAAAATGGTTCTTTTTCAATACCCCTTATAATATTCCACAGACCTCGTTCCATTAGGACAAATTTAATATCCGATGACCAACTCACATAGTTGTCAGACCTTAATTTTTCGATAGGAACACTCTGGGATGCCATGATTGATAAGAACACGAAAAACGCCAAAAAATAAAAAAACCTAATTTCAAAAAAAAACAACCAACAAAATCTCAAAATATCCCCGAAAAAAAAACCTAAATAGTGCAACTGTTACAGCTTCCCCCCTGGAACAAGTCCAGGTCTTCCGCTGAATTTAGCAGCCACTATTCTGCCTAACACCAAATCAACTATATCCCCCCATAAAATGCAAACGAAACGTCTGAGAAAAGTTTACACTACACATGGCTTAAAGATTCGATACAAATTTCCAAAAAGTAAAAGAAAAGCTTCTATTTTCACAGTTTTTATTCAACGCCGATGCGGGGAAAACAATTTGAAAAGATTTCCAAACACTTGTCATCTCCCGATTCAGCAAAAAGACAAGTCAGTTACAACATTCCATTTCATCACAAAAACACGAAGTCTAATACTCTACTCTGCTTACAATTCGAAAACATCTTAATACATTAATATTACTCATGATACTGAACACGTAATTATTATGATACAATTGGGTAGGGCTGGGCCCATAACCCTTATGATAACTTACGATGTTTAAACGAAAAGCCGAAGGGCTAAATTTCGTAAGTCAGTCAACAATGCTACATGCTTATACAAGCAGGGATAATATCACACAGTGGAAGGTGCAGAATCAAATGTTAATGTGAAGAAATGAACATTGGTTGGTTGGTTGGTTGGTTTGATTTTTTTGGCGCAAGAGCCCTTGAGGGCTATACTGCGCCAAACGATATTTTATTATGTGCTATTTATTTTTTATTAAAGAATATAGTAAATAGAAGCATATTTTGAAGGAGAAAGCATAAAACTTCAAGTGTCAATATTAAAAAAGTGCATCCGATAAAAACATTTAAACAATTTGAAAATAAAGACAAAATGGGCGAAAAAATATCTTGAAAAACAAAGGAAGGACGAAATCACATAATGACCAGACAAACACTAAATTAAAAAGGAGAATCCAATCTCCTGGAGGAAGGAGTACAAATTGCGATGGGGTGGATCCCCCAGCAACTCCTTCAAAGATGGGTTAAAATTATTAAAATATTTATAACGAATTCGATTAAAATTTGGGCAGTTGCATAAAATGTGCAACACTGTCTGATTTACATCACATGTAATGCATGTTGGAACTGGTTCATGACATAAGAGATATTTGTGGGTGAATCTGGTATGTCCAATGCGAAGTCGAGCTAATAAGACTTGTTCTCTCCTGGTGATATTTAATGATCCGAAACCTCTAGTGGAGGGCTGGATTGAATGTAATTTATTTTCGATTTCTGAATTCCACGTCCCCTGCCAATACGTGTTGAGGCTTACAACGATGGCGTTTTTGATATCATCGAAAGGGACACTATTATCGACCAGGATACTTGCAGCTCTGGCAGCTGAATCGGCTGCCTCATTGCCTGCAATACCCACATGACCAGGGACCCAACAAAAGGTAATTTCAAAATTATTTTGCATAAGGTTTTTGTATAAAAGATATGACTGGATGACTATAGGATGGCTATTATTATTGCAGTGAGTGATGGCTTCCACTGAACTCTTGGAGTCAGTGAATATCACCCACTTTTTGTAGACGGATTGGGTTATTGATTGTAGCGATGAAAAAATAGCTTTTATTTCCGCAGTAAATACCGAGCAAGATGTGTTTAGTTTTTCTGCCGTAACTTGATCATTAATTATTGTTGAAAAGCCGACGTGATTGTTTGCTTTTGATCCGTCAGTAAAAATGTGTTTGTAACCAGAATACTTGCTTTTGATCTCATTAAAGACTTGTTGATAAACTGTGTCTGCAGTAGTTTGTTTTGGGAATTCTGATAAATCATTAATTATAGAAGGTATGACTTCGCACCATGGTTCAATTAGGTTTATTGTGTTGACGGTTTTAAAATCTGGTAGCTGCAGATCTGAGAGTACCCGACGCATTCGGATCCCAAATGTTGGGGTCATCGAAGGCCGGTTTAGAAATAAAGCAGCATTACATGGGTTAAAAATATGGAGATGTAGTGGGTGATTAGTGCAAGGTTTTATTTTGAAGTAAAAATTTAAAGAAAGTTTGAGGCGTCTATTGTTTAGAGATTGTTCGTGTGCAAGGATATGAAGACTGTTGATAGGCGAAGTTCGAAAGGCTCCTGTGCAGATGCGTAGTGCTTGATTATGTATTGGATCCAGACTTTTCAGATAGGTTTTAGCAGCGGAACCATAAATTTGACATCCGTAATCAAGTTTTGAGCGTATCAAAGCCCTGTATATTCTTAGCAGAGACTCAGTATTAGCACCCCAAGAAGTGTTCGCTAAGACTTTAAGGATATTTAATTTTAATGAACATTTCTTTTTTAACTCTTGTATATGCGGTATAAATTTTAGTTTATTGTCAAGTGTGAGACCAAGGAATTTTCCTTGATCTTTTACAGCTATTGGTTGATTATTGAGGAGGAGATTTGGGTCAGGGTGAAGGCCTCTTTTTCGGCAGAAGTGGATACAGAATGTTTTTTGAGCAGCGAAAGTGAAGCCATTTTCTTCCGCCCATTGGGTTACTTTATTGATTGCAATTTGAAGTTGCCTTTCAATGATACTCATGCTCGATGAAGAGAAAGATATTTGAAAGTCATCAACGAACATGGTACCTTTGACAGCGGGAGGCAGTTGTTCGATTAAGCTGTTGATTGCAATTACAAAAAGAGTTACGCTTAGTACGCTTCCCTGGGGAACTCCTTCTTCTTGAATAAATGCATCTGAAAGAACAGACTTGACACGTACGCGAAAAATTCGGTCTCTTAGAAAATTAGAGAGAAAGATGGGTAGATTACCTCGTAACCCATACTCGTGAAGGGTTTTGAGGATCCCATATCTCCAGGTACGGTCATATGCTTTTTCAATGTCAAAAAATACGCTCACGAGATGTTTTCGTTTGAGAAATGCTTCTCTTATTGATGTTTCGAGAAGAATTAGATTGTCTATTGTGCATCTGCCACGCCTAAATCCACTTTGAAATGAGGATATGAGATGGTGTGACTCCAGAATGTGCATCAGTCTGGCGTTTACCATCCGTTCCATGAGTTTACATAGGCAACTAGTGAGAGCTATAGGTCTATAGCTCTCAGGTTTATCAGATTGTTTATTTGGTTTAAGGATAGGGATAACTATTGCTTGACTCCAGCATTTTGGGAGTCTATGTTCGGAATAAATTCTATTAAAAAGCTGCAGAATATTTTCTAATGAAGACCTGCTTAGATTTTTTAACATGCTATTGTGTATTTCGTCAGAGCCAGGTGATGTGTTTCTTGATTTTTGTAAAGCAATATTTAGTTCTTGAAAGGTAAATTTTGTGTTGTATTGATGAATAATGTTTGAATTAAAATCAAGAACTCTTCGTTCTTTATGAGATTTAATAGCTAAAAACTTAGAACAGTAATTATTTGCGCTGGAGACTTCAGCCAAGTGAGTCGCCAGGCAGTCAGCTACCTCTTTGTGATCAGATAAAAGTTGACCATTTTTCTCCAGAATTGGAGCACAAGATATGCTATAGTTTCCAGCGATTTTTTTTATTTTACCCCATACAGTCTTGGACGGGGTGGACGTCGTGATTGTGCTGACATAGGCCTGCCACGAGTCCCGCTGGCTTTTCCGTCGAATCCTACGAGCTTCAGCACGAGCTCGTTTAAGTGTCACAAGATTTTGTGTGGTCGGGTATCGACGAAATGTGTTCCATGCTTTTTTTTGTTTCTTCTGAGCTTCTTGGCATGCAGAGTTCCACCATGGCTTAGGATATTTGATCCTGCCTTTAGAGGTTCTTGGTATAGCAGCGTTCGCTGCGTTTAAGATGATGTCGGTTACTCGCTTTACCGCTACATCAATATCAATGTCAGTCACGTCTTCCGATGTTATTTCTGCCAAATGGGTAAATGCTGCCCAATCAGCTCGATCAATGCGAAGACGGCCCTGCTGATGCTGCTGATAGCTGCAGCGTCCAGTATATGTTATTTTGATTGGAAAGTGGCCACTAGTGTAGAGACCACCCTGCACCTGGAAATCCCAAAGTGGCAGAAAGGAAGGTGAGGATATTGCAAGATCGATGGCATGGTAGGTTTGCGTAGGAAGGTGGAAATAGGTATTTTCACCGTCGTTAAGAACACATAGATCGTTGTCTTCAATAAAGTTTTCAATAATTAGACCTCTGCTGTTAGAGTCTGAGCTCCCCCAGAGAGGATTATGGCCATTAAAATCCCCCAAGATGACAAATGGGGGAGGAAGTTGATCAACCAATGTCTGCAACTCCACGCTTCTCAAGTCGTAAGAAGGTGGAATATATATAGAGCAAACTGTGAACAGCGAGTGAAGGTGAACGCGCGCAGCTACTGCTTGCAGGGATGTGTTGGTATTGAGCTGGCTAGATGCATAATCATTGTTGATTAGCAATGCCACTCCTCCACAACGACGGTCACCTGACAAGCAGTCCTTGCGGTATATCTCAAAACCTTTCAACCTCGGTCTATCAACAGGGGACAGAAATGTTTCTTGCAGACAGAATATGGCCGGTTGGCGATATTCGACAAGATCTTTGATGTCCGTGACATTATGCGAGTAACTCTGACAATTCCAAGAAAGAATGCTCAGGGCCATGAAGAGAAAAGGAAGGAGAAACGGCCAGAAGAAGAAAAAGTAACTCAAGAAGGAGGATGGTCCGTCCACCCTTCATCGTCGGATGGCGGAAGATCTTCAAAATCGACATCCTCGTCCTCCTCTTGGGGAGGAGGTTGTTGGAGTTTTTCGATTTGGGACTTAGTTAATTTTACTTTCTTACTAGAAAGTAAAAAGTCCTCTTTCTTAAAATTATAAAATTTTGGGGGCCTCTGTTTAGAGGCTACCCCAATTTTTGCGCGCGTTTGAATAAATTTCTTTTTTTCTACAGTTTTCTTTTGTTTTTGATCAGTTGGTTTGTTCGAAATTAATTTAGTTGAGTAACTTGTACTTGGGATTTGTGTACTTTGTACTTGAATTTCATTATTATTTTTTTGTGGAGGCTTAGGAGTATTGAGCTGTTTATTTTTTGATTTAGGAGAGTTAGTTGATTTAGTGCTGGTTATTGTAATGATTTGAGGATCTGTTTGTGTACCGGTGGAATTGAATACTTTTCTTACTGCTGCAGCATATGAAAGTCCAGATAGAGGTGTACGAGACTGAACTATTTTTCGTGCGTCTGGGTATGATATGTTCTGAGTAGTTTTGATAACCTGTATTTCTTTTTCGGAGAGCCATTTAGGGCATTTTCTAGAGTAGGACGGGTGATCTCCTTTGCAGTTGACACATTTGAATTCCTTTGAGCATTCATTGCTATCGTGGCCGGCCTCAGCACATCTGGCACAAGTTTCTGTGCCACGGCATGACAGCTTGGAATGCCCAAAGCGCTGGCACTTAAAGCACCGTAGCGGGTTAGGAATGTATGGTCTAACAGGGCATGAGAGATATCCAGCTTTGACACGTGAAGGGAGGATAGGCGTACTAAAGGTCAGAATGACATGTTTCGTATTCTGCATTACGCCATTGCGTTTAATAGTGATCCTTTTCACTCCACTTACGTGTTGGTCCTTCATTTCATCTAGGATTTCCTTCTCTGGTGTGAATAGAAGGTCTGGCTCTGAAATTACTCCCCGAGAAAAGTTTAATGTAGAGTGGGCTGTAACTGTGCAAAGATAAGGACCTAATTGTTTAATAGCTAGTATGAGTTGAACTTGTTTATTATCTTTTATTTCGACCAAAAGCTCGCCTGTTCGTGTTTTTTTTACTGATTTAAATTCGCCGATTAGATTTACAAGAGCTTTGTTGATTAGAAAAGGAGATACAGCAGTAAATGTAAGATTTTCATTTCTTTTGATAACGAAAAATTTTGCGGAGGTATACGATTCATTCTGACGCTCCCCACAAGGGGGAGAAGTGTTCTTTGAGTTTTCATCCATAAACGAACCAGAGAACTAGGGGGAAAATATGGGGTCTAACCCCTGTGTAGCCCCCCACACAGAGGTAAGGCTGCGTACGACAGGGTTCGCCTGCTACCCCTGAAGTCTCCCGTTTGAGGCACCGACTACCCCCGGTACCACGCAGCCATCGGCACGGTTGACACGCCTTGGCTTAGGGGTTTTCGTCCGCATTTGGTAAGTGTGATGAGGGAAGGAAGGGAGAAAAATCCCCTCCCGCCGATATTCTGTTTGAGCAACTGGGGGTTCACGACTCCTCCCAAGAGCTCGCCCCGAACTCACCACACCGCAAGCCCCCCCACCACGACAAGGTAAACGGACACGGGGGGGAATGAACATTGGAAACTTGTTAAAATCTTACCAAAAATTTATTGGTCCATAGTAACTAAAATAAATAAACTAACAAAAATAAGTTCTTAAGAATAAAACCCGGCCATAAGTGGAGGCGGAGTTCGCAACTCCCCAACACCTATCGGACCTAACTCACAAGAGGCTGACGAACACAAAAGAAGAGAGAGAGAACGATTGGAATCGTTCACTATTTATACTTGCCTCATTTGCATATGATTGGGCATCAAAGGATGCCAACCTAAAACTGAAACTTTACACGTGCCGAAAGAGTTGAGAAGTTAATCTAATTTGAATGAAGTTAATTTTATATTACATTACATTAGGAATGAGAACGCGGATAAATATCGTTTACCGATGTCTATCAAAAACGCGAGGGATCACTGCCGCTGGTTACGGCGTGACGAGCGAGGAATGATGAGAAGGAGGATGTTAGCATGTTTGTGCGAAATATTTTGATTAGAGTTGATCCGACTCCCCCTCCCCCATCTGGACGAAATGCTAAGAGTCCCGGATCGATTCAAGAGATCCCATTGAAGCTGGAAAGGAAAGTTCTCTTACCTGCCTCGGGCAGGACGTCATTTCGATGTCGCAAGATGCCTGCTGGGGCGCTTCACGAACCCAAATTGGCGGTACTTGTTACTTTTCAACCAGCTCACCACTCGCAGCTCAATGGGAAGAGGGAAGGACGACGACAAAGCCGTTTTGTACTCCCCCCCCCCCGTCCGTCTCTAACGCCTTCATCATCCGGGCAGCAGCCTCGGTGAACACATCCGGGCGCCAAACGGCATTCGGGTCGGCGATATCCACTGAGGCGGAATCGACGCTGAATTTCGCCTCTGAAAACGCGAAGGTGAACGATGAGTGCCGCTGGTTACCGCGTACCGAGCGAGGAATGATGAGAAGGAGGATGTTAAAATTTGTTTGCAAAATATTTTGATCAAAGTTTATCCGACCCCCCCCCCCCCCCCCGTCTGGATGAAATGCTAAAAGAGTGCCGGATCGATTAAAGGGATCCCATTGAAGTTGGACGAAAAAGGTTCACTTACCTGCTTCAGGCAGGACGTCGATTCGAAGCCGCAGACGCCTGCTGGGATGCGCCACAAACACAAATTGGCGGTACTTGTTACCGTTCGACCTGCTGCATCACTCGTAGCCTGCTAGGCAGAGGGAAGGGCGACGACAAAGCCGTTTTTTATTCTCTACCCCCTCGCCCGTCTCTAACGCCTTCTTCATCCGGGCAGCAGCCTCGGTGAACACATTCGGGCGCCGATCGGCATTCGGGTCGGCGATGTCCACCGCGGTGGAATCGACGCTGATGGTCTCCCCTGAAAACGAGAAGGATGAAAGAGAAGGAGGATGTTAGTACGTGTGTGCAAAAATCCTAGGGGTAGGGTAGGTGCTCTGAAAACGCGTAGGAGAAGAATAAATGTCTTGCATGGAAAGGTATGAGTAAAACGAACTCTTACCCAAACAACGTAATACATTTAGCAGAGTGTGAAATTAGAGTTCGTGAATCAGTATGATTGAAGACAAATAGCTTAGTAAACATCAATTTATTAAGAGATAAAAACATGGTATATGGCTTTAACAAAAGTAAATAAGAATAAGTATACCATTATTGCAAATACCCCGTTGACCTAGACTATTAAGTAATTATTAATTGACCCGACTATCGATCATGAGGAACGAAGTCTTCAATGGACAAACGTCATACTACTTCAATTAAACATAAAGGCTAACAGCCTAAGCTTGCTGAACAAACAACAAGTTGGCTTGCCTGACATGAGCCAACGCGTCTAGGCTTTGCAAGAAGTGAGAGTGAGATCAACTGATAACAGCCTCGCTTATATTCCGAATCTCATTAGCATATCTTCACTTCAATGCTACCTGATCGTGATCTTCAGTGGCCAAGCCCGAAGCGTATGCACGTGACGTCACTTGTTCTAGAAGGATCGACGTCGAAGTAGTCACGTCATGGGCAATAGGGTGCATCAAACCCCCCATGTTTCAAAAAACTTTCTAGAAATTGTTTGTACCTATGTTATTTTTGTTCCAAATGCCAAAAAAAGTATGAACATAAAGTTTCATGAGTTTTGAATAATATCTATGTGGTCCACCGGTCCTCCAAAATAAAAAAAAAAAGATAAAAAAACAGCATTAATGAGGAAAAAAGAAATAAATATCTATTCCAACAAACATATAAACATTCGAGTGATTTAGGATGCAACAAAAGAACAGATGTACATGCACTAATTGCTTTTGATCTTTATTTTAATTCTTGTCAGCACTCATTCTTGATTCATTTAAATTTTTGAGTCATTTTCTTCGATTTTTTTCGCTTTTGTCGATCTTGTTCAACAACTTGCTGGTAGTGATCTTCAGACTTTGAGGACTTGATGAAGTTATTACTAAGCTTGACCCCACGTTCTGCACAGTCGTTGATAACATTTAGTGCTTTTAACTTCGTAAAGGCTGCGATGTAGGATGTATTATTTGGCCATACTGAAACTTCTTCTTTTAAAAAATCAAGAGTCCAATTCCAACAAGGAAAACAAAAACCAAGACTCTGCTCCAATTAAATAGGAAAGCTTTGTATTGATGTTGACATTTTTTGGAAATTTCGGTTTCCCAAAACCCATGCCATATCTACCTTTCAACTTAAAACCAGTATTGGTAAAACTTGGTTTCGTAGCTAGCAGTGCATTAGCCATGGCTTTTTGTTCTTGTGCCGGAACTTTGTTGCACCACAGAGCAAGTGGCACCATCTCTTCTGTAAGATACCAATAGTGACTTGCAAAGGCACTGATTGCACTGTCGGATATGGTGGGATGGACAACTTTATATTCTATTAGAGAGCGAAGCATTTGTAAATCATTCCAAGGAGCATTTATGGCAGAATTACAGGTTATCCACCAAGAGCTGTATATAAGAGTGGCAAAATTTGCAAAGTCGCGCAGTTTTATAATCTGTTGCTTTGAAGCTATAGTGCCTGCAGGTAGTTGTGTTATTTGTTTCTCAAGAAGACAGATCTTAATTGTGTATAAAAGTTTAGCCATCCACCGTGCTTTGTGTAAGGTTCCTGGGCGATTCAACTTTGTTTCTTGTGTTATATTCGGAGACTCTAGGTATAGTATACAAAGTTTTGCAAACTCCATGTAATCATCTCTACATTGTTCAGAATTTAAGGCACATTTTGCTGTCTCGATTGCATTAGTTTTAAGACCAGTAGCTATGTGTTCTGCTTCTTCATTCAGTGATTTTGTGACATGTGGAGTCAACTGGCTATGATCAAGATGATCGAAATTATCACGGAATCGTTTAAACAGGGATATATCTGGAGACTTTGAAGCCTCTATTTTTAAATCATCAAATACATGGGTCAAAATGATTTCGCCTATATGATGTCGGCAAGCTGACCGAAGAAGTGCACGTCCTAGCTTCTTTTGCACACTGACGCAGGCGGCAGTATTATGACCTGTGTTCGATGAAGTTGTATCAAATGTCATGTTTACAACTGTTTGTGTGCAGTTCCAAGAAAGGAGATGCTCATATATTAAATTGGCAATGATTGAACCACATTTGCGATCAGTTCCTAGAGGATATGCTGGCACACTAAGAATTTTTTGCTGGTGGACATCTTCAACTACGATGGTGAGACGTTCTTCCATTTTATATTTATTGGACAATGTGGTTGTGAGCTTTGAGTCCCAATGCAAAGTTGCTTGCTCAGGAAAGCACCACTGCTCTTTACAGGCTCCTGAAATTTCCATTGCAACTTCCCTTCTTGATCTATCTGTTGTTGCATAAGATGCCGCTATGGCAGATGTCTCACCTCCTAGTTCTGTAACTAGTGCCTTTGTATAAGCTGCCTGTTGTGCTGGACTCATATTTAAGCGTGTTGCAAGTGAAACAAGATTAGGTTTCTTCATTACATAATGTGGGATGAATAAACTCGTTCCTGTTCTCTTATTGCGATGATGGCTTTTAGAACTTGTCGAGGGTCCTTCAAAACCAGCACCTTCTAAGTCATTTGTTATGTTTTGTTCATCAGAATCGGATGAAGTAAGACTGTCATTTAATGATGAATTCAAACTGGTTTTATTATTTATCTTTGCTTTTCTTGATTCCTGTTGGTGCAACCGTGTTTCTCGTCTTTTTACTTTATCTCCAAGAGTTTTATCATATGATCCAAAAGTTGCCATACGATCACTTTTCATTGGCTGAAGAAAGAAAATATCTTCTTTGTTCTTCCTTAGTTCTTCTGCATTAGCAGGCCACAACTGAAATGTAAAGGCTAGTTTATTTTCCATTTGTTTTACTTTTTGCACAGTGGTGAGCGAAGAACTTCGATTAAGGGGTATAGCCCTCAACTTAGCATTGTCATCAAGAAGTTTAATAATTTTTTGACAGGCTTTTAGCTCACTAATCATAGGAATATTTGCTTTTTCGTAAAAGATTTTTACCTGTGATAAGACTAATCTTGAAGATTCCCATTTAGTTATGTTTTCATGAGAACCTTCTTCAACATGATACATCATGCATCTTAAAACTTGCAAGTTAGTAGGAAGCTTGGAGCCATTTATTTTTGAATCGTCACTGTTTATCTTGCCGCCAAGACCAAAAATATGCGACGACGATCTTGTGTCCATTGTGCAATCAGAACAAAAACTAAGTTAAATCAAGGCATGAGTTTCCAAATCAAAACCAGAAGTAAAATCAAGCAAAATAGAACACTTAAAAATTTAGACTGTTTTCAAATTAGAATGAAAAGAAAAAATGAGCAAAATAAAAGTTAAGTAATGACTCAAAATTAAAAGTAAAAAATGAGTTAAAGGAAAAACTACAAGTTTGCAAAACCAGATAATGCACTGTTTTGTAAACAGAGTTGAAGTTGTAGTCACTATTCAATGTTGCCACATAATTATAGCAAAAGTTAATTTCGCTGTAATCGGCGGAGAGGCAGATTAAAAAGCACAAAAGCCGTATTAATTATTGAAATTAAATGATTTTGTGATCCATTTTGCCTTTTACACTTACCTAATTAATTCTTACTGAATATTAAGTTATAATTAATATATGAATGAACTAATTATGAAAAATATTGAGTTCAGTCTTTTTTGGGAGAAATCTGAAATTTCAAAGTGGGCGTGGACCACCTAAAATTGTCAGGAAAACAAAACTATTTGGTATGAAGAAGTTTTAGTAATGGAACATTTTTAGACTATGTACAAAGCAATTTGTTACTGGAGGGGGGTTTGATGCACTCTACTCATTAACCAAAACACCATAACCTACTGGGAAATGGTAGCACAGCACAGCAATCTAATACTTTTTCATGATGACTGAATTGAATGTTTTGTTCCGGTGGAAATGACTTCAAAGAATTACAAGGTGTACTTCAAAAGATGAATAAAATATCATCTAAGTTTGAAGAAACTTTATATCTTTCCTGTTAAAAAAAATTCACCAAAAATACTAAATTTTGGCCTTCTAAACTGATTCCTCCCTCCCCCACCACAGGTAATTTCACGATTAAAGTTATTTAAAAATAAATTAATAAATAAAATAAGCACAATACTTCAAAGTTTTCTTTCTCCTTTTAGAAGTTTTACTTTTGGGAAGAGAATCGCCAAAAGCTTTGTTGAAAGTTGATTTACGTAAGGGAACAGTAATCCAAGCATCACAGGATGTCATCATGGGCTTTTTCGAAACTATCTTCCAATTCCTGAAATTTTTAAAAATTATAAAAGTTATAATAGTTTATTCAAGAAATGAATAAAATAAAACAAAATGTCATGTAAACTTTGTTAAAACTAATTGGAGTTTGAAATATAATCAACAGGGTAAGTGCCTTAGGAGTATTAGTAAATAAATGTTTGATAATTTTCTGTCATTTGCATGCTATTTTAGTTGGACTCTTTTACAATTCAGAGATATTATCAAATTAATCTGTTAAATTACTGTGTTTTGAACTAAAAATGCTTGATTAAAATAAGCTCATGTTCAGATTTTAAGAAAGGGAGGGATTTTAATATTACATGTTATAAAAAATAAGTATTTATACCATCTATTATTTTTATTATACATTCAATCAAAGTTTGAAAAAAGTCGAGTAAGATTGTTATTAAAACCATGCTTTGCTCCTTACATTACCACATCAACCATTACTACAGTCGTCCCTCGCTACTTCTCGCTTCACTATATTGCGGTTTTTTGTTTTTAAACATAGTAATTATCCTTTTGATGAGTTCGTGTGAACTTTTTCCTGCAAATGAATAACAAAGCATGTCTTTTAAGTAAGATAGGGTTCCTTTGCTTTTCGCTACCTCAAATGATATTGAATCTTTAATTTCCATAAGAGGCGTTACTATAGAAGCATTTGCTGTGTATGCAGATTAATTAGACCCTATCTAAAATTCATGAAAAAAATACACAATGAATGTATGATACTATTTTGCCGATTATGCACAGCATAAGACAAATCATTTTTCAACAGAGGTGATTGACTGAAAAAGTGAAAAATTTGATCTACACCAATGAAACATAACAGGTAATATCTTTAACTATTTGATTTAAAAAAAAAGCTTTTTTATTCAAGACTTTTCCTAACTCAACATGATATACAGAACAGTACTAGATAGAAGAAAAGAGCCACTAGTTAGTTATAAGGTGCAGCTCTTTACATTACCTTGGAAGATGACTTACAACCCTTTGTTGCTGTTTAGAAGGGTTTTGCAAAAGGTTATAGCAAGTGCTAGGAGAATGAACAGCTGTCTTGCAGTTTAACGCTACCACCTCACTGTAGAGAAGAGATGTAGATGGTGGTAGATTTAGTGTCACAAATGAAGGCTTGACGTCTAGTCTCAAAGTTTGATTAAATGTTGAATTCAAAAAATCAACAAACTGATGAGCTAAACGCCTGTTCCCTTCTCTATTTAAATGCACACCATCTCTAGCCATAAATCCTTGCCAAGAAGCATCAGACGTGCAAAAGAATAAATCACAGTTAGTACTGCAAGGCTCAGAAACAAGTGTATTATACTTACCATACTCACGATTATGCTCTGCTATTTCCCCAGACATCCTCAAACGCTTGTTTAGTGGTAAGTAGCAGTTTACTTCTTTTGGCAAAACAGCAGAAATCACAATCTTGCTATTCCAGCTGAAAATGTTCCCAAGTAACACCTTGAGTTCTTGGATGCGTCATCGGATACGTTGTTCGTACCTACATGCAAAATAATTAAATCATAGTTAGTTAAATCCATGGTAGATATCTTATTTGCCAGACGTTCAATAGTGATCCCTGGAAAAGAAACGAGATCCAGCTCAGAATTTAACAAATCACATGGTAATTTGAAAGAATTAATTATGAAAAATACTGATTTTAGTCGTTTTTGGCGGAAAATCTGAAATTTCAAAGTTGGCGTGGACCACCTAAAATTGTCAGGAAAACAAAAATATTTGGTATGGAGAAGTTTTAGTAATGGAACATCTTTAGACTAGGTACAAATCAATTTGTTACTGGAGGGGGGTTTGATGCACTCTACTAATTAACCAAAACACCATAACCTACTGGGAAATGGTAGCACAGCACAGCAATCTAATACTTTTTTCATGATGACTGAATTGAATGTTTTGTTCCGGTGGAAATGACTTCAAAGAATTACAAGGTGTACTTCAAAAGATGAATAAAATATCATCTAAGTTTGAAGAAACTTTCTTTATATCTTTCCTGTTAAAAAAAATTCACCAAAAATACTAAATTTTGGCCTTCTAAACTGATTCCTCCCTCCCCCACCACAGGTAATTTCACGATTAAAGTTATTTAAAAATAAATTAATAAATAAAATAAGCACAATACTTCAAAGTTTTCTTTCTCCTTTTAGAAGTTTTACTTTTGGGAAGAGAATCGCCAAAAGCTTTGTTGAAAGTTGATTTACGTAAGGGAACAGTAATCCAAGCATCACAGGATGTCATCATGGGCTTTTTCGAAACTATCTTCCAATTCCTGAAATTTTTAAAAATTATAAAAGTTATAATAGTTTATTCAAGAAATGAATAAAATAAAACAAAATGTCATGTAAACTTTGTTAAAACTAATTGGAGTTTGAAATATAATCAACAGGGTAAGTGCCTTAGGAGTATTAGTAAATAAATGTTTGATAATTTTCTGTCATTTGCATGCTATTTTAGTTGGACTCTTTTACAATTCAGAGATATTATCAAATTAATCTGTTAAATTACTGTGTTTTGAACTAAAAATGCTTGATTAAAATAAGCTCATGTTCAGATTTTAAGAAAGGGAGGGATTTTAATATTACATGTTATAAAAAATAAGTATTTATACCATCTATTATTTTTATTATACATTCAATCAAAGTTTGAAAAAAGTCGAGTAAGATTGTTATTAAAACCATGCTTTGCTCCTTACATTACCACATCAACCATTACTACAGTCGTCCCTCGCTACTTCTCGCTTCACTATATTGCGGTTTTTTGTTTTTAAACATAGTAATTATCCTTTTGATGAGTTCGTGTGAACTTTTTCCTGCAAATGAATAACAAAGCATGTCTTTTAAGTAAGATAGGGTTCCTTTGCTTTTCGCTACCTCAAATGATATTGAATCTTTAATTTCCATAAGAGGCGTTACTATAGAAGCATTTGCTGTGTATGCAGATTAATTAGACCCTATCTAAAATTCATGAAAAAAATACACAATGAATGTATGATACTATTTTGCCGATTATGCACAGCATAAGACAAATCATTTTTCAACAGAGGTGATTGACTGAAAAAGTGAAAAATTTGATCTACACCAATGAAACATAACAGGTAATATCTTTAACTATTTGATTTAAAAAAAAAGCTTTTTTATTCAAGACTTTTCCTAACTCAACATGATATACAGAACAGTACTAGATAGAAGAAAAGAGCCACTAGTTAGTTATAAGGTGCAGCTCTTTACATTACCTTGGAAGATGACTTACAACCCTTTGTTGCTGTTTAGAAGGGTTTTGCAAAAGGTTATAGCAAGTGCTAGGAGAATGAACAGCTGTCTTGCAGTTTAACGCTACCACCTCACTGTAGAGAAGAGATGTAGATGGTGGTAGATTTAGTGTCACAAATGAAGGCTTGACGTCTAGTCTCAAAGTTTGATTAAATGTTGAATTCAAAAAATCAACAAACTGATGAGCTAAACGCCTGTTCCCTTCTCTATTTAAATGCACACCATCTCTAGCCATAAATCCTTGCCAAGAAGCATCAGACCTGCAAAAGAATAAATCACAGTTAGTACTGCAAGGCTCAGAAACAAGTGTATTATACTTACCATACTCACGATTAAGCTCTGCTATTTCCCCAGACATCCTCAAACGCTTGTTTAGTGGTAAGTAGCAGTTTACTTCTTTTGGCAAAACAGCAGAAATCACAATCTTGCTATTCCAGCTGAAAATGTTCCCAAGTAACACCTTGAGTTCTTGGATGCAAGAGGATGCGTCATCGGATACGTTGTTCGTACCTACATGCAAAATAATTAAATCATAGTTAGTTAAATCCATGGTAGATATCTTATTTGCCAGACGTTCAATAGTGATCCCTGGAAAAGAAACGAGATCCAGCTCAGAATTTAACAAATCACATGGTAATTTGAAAGAATTAATTATGAAAAATACTGATTTTAGTCGTTTTTGGCGGAAAATCTGAAATTTCAAAGTTGGCGTGGACCACCTAAAATTGTCAGGAAAACAAAAATATTTGGTATGGAGAAGTTTTAGTAATGGAACATCTTTAGACTAGGTACAAATCAATTTGTTACTGGAGGGGGGTTTGATGCACTCTACTAATTAACCAAAACACCATAACCTACTGGGAAATGGTAGCATAGCACAGCAATCTAATACTTTTTCATGATGACTGAATTGAATGTTTTGTTCTGGTGGAAATGACTTCAAAGAATTACAAGGTGTACTTCAAAAGATGAATAAAATATCATCTAAGTTTGAAGAAACTTTATATCTTTCCTGTTAAAAAAAATTCACCAAAAATACTAAATTTTGGCCTTCTAAACTGATTCCTCCCTCTCCCACCACAGGTAATTTCACGATTAAAGTTATTTAAAAATAAATTAATAAATAAAATAAGCACAATACTTCAAAGTTTTCTTTCTCCTTTTAGAAGTTTTACTTTTGGGAAGAGAATCGCCAAAAGCTTTGTTGAAAGTTGATTTACGTAAGGGAACAGTAATCCAAGCATCACAGGATGTCATCATGGGCTTTTTCGAAACTATCTTCCAATTCCTGAAATTTTTAAAAATTATAAAAGTTATAATAGTTTATTCAAGAAATGAATAAAATAAAACAAAATGTCATGTAAACTTTGTTAAAACTAATTGGAGTTTGAAATATAATCAACAGGGTAAGTGCCTTAGGAGTATTAGTAAATAAATGTTTGATAATTTTCTGTCATTTGCATGCTATTTTAGTTGGACTCTTTTACAATTCAGAGATATTATCAAATTAATCTGTTAAATTACTGTGTTTTGAACTAAAAATGCTTGATTAAAATAAGCTCATGTTCAGATTTTAAGAAAGGGAGGGATTTTAATATTACATGTTATAAAAAATAAGTATTTATACCATCTATTATTTTTATTATACATTCAATCAAAGTTTGAAAAAAGTCGAGTAAGATTGTTATTAAAACCATGCTTTGCTCCTTACATTACCACATCAACCATTACTACAGTCGTCCCTCGCTTTTTCTCGCTTCACTATATTGCGGTTTTTTGTTTTTAAACATAGTAATTATCCTTTTGATGAGTTCGTGTGAACTTTTTCCTGCAAATGAGTAACAAAGCATGTCTTTTAAGTAAGGTAGGGTTCCTTTGCTTTTCGCTACCTCAAATGATATTGAATCTTTAATTTCCATAAGAGGCGTTACTATAGAAGCATTTGCTGTGTATGCAGATTAATTAGACCCTATCTAAAATTCATGAAAAAAATACACAATGAATGTATGATACTATTTTGCCGATTATGCACAGCATAAGACAAATCATTTTTCAACAGAGGTGATTGACTGAAAAAGTGAAAAATTTGATCTACACCAATGAAACATAACAGGTAATATCTTTAACTATTTGATTTAAAAAAAAAGCTTTTTTTATTCAAGACTTTTCCTAACTCAACATGATATACAGAACAGTACTAGATAGAAGAAAAGAGCCACTAGTTAGTTATAAGGTGCAGCTCTTTACATTACCTTGGAAGATGATTTACAACCCTTTGTTGCTGTTTAGAAGGGTTTTGTAAAAGGTTATAGCAAGTCCTAGGAGAGTGAACAGCTGTCTTGCAGTTTAACGCTACCACCTCACTGTAGAGAAGAGATGTAGATGGTGGTAGATTTAGTGTCACAAATGAAGGCTTGACGTCTAGTCTCAAAGTTTGATTAAATGTTGAATTCAAAAAATCAACAAACTGATGAGCTAAACGCCTGTTCCCTTCTCTATTTAAATGCACACCATCTCTAGCCATAAATCCTTGCCAAGAAGCATCAGACCTGCAAAAGAATAAATCACAGTTAGTACTGCAAGGCTCAGAAACAAGTGTATTATACTTACCATACTCACGATTAAGCTCTGCTATTTCCCCAGACATCCTCAAACGCTTGTTTAGTGGTAAGTAGCAGTTTACTTCTTTTGGCAAAACAGCAGAAATCACAATCTTGCTATTCCAGCTGAAAATGTTCCCAAGTAACACCTTGAGTTCTTGGATGCGTCATCGGATACGTTGTTCGTACCTACATGCAAAATAATTAAATCATAGTTAGTTAAATCCATGGTAGATATCTTATTTGCCAGACGTTCAATAGTGATCCCTGGAAAAGAAACGAGATCCAGCTCAGAATTTAACGAATCACATGGTAATTTGAAAGAATTAATTATGAAAAATACTGATTTTAGTCGTTTTTGGCGGAAAATCTGAAATTTCAAAGTTGGCGTGGACCACCTAAAATTGTCAGGAAAACAAAAATATTTGGTATGGAGAAGTTTTAGTAATGGAACATCTTTAGACTAGGTACAAATCAATTTGTTACTGGAGGGGGGTTTGATGCACTCTACTAATTAACCAAAACACCATAACCTACTGGGAAATGGTAGCACAGCACAGCAATCTAATACTTTTTCATGATGACTGAATTGAATGTTTTGTTCCGGTGGAAATGACTTCAAAGAATTACAAGGTGTACTTCAAAAGATGAATAAAATATCATCTAAGTTTGAAGAAACTTTCTTTATATCTTTCCTGTTAAAAAAATTCACCAAAAATACTAAATTTTGGCCTTCTAAACTGATTCCTCCCTCCCCCACCACAGGTAATTTCACGATTAAAGTTATTTAAAAATAAATTAATAAATAAAATAAGCACAATACTTCAAAGTTTTTTTTCTCCTTTTAGAAGTTTTACTTTTGGGAAGAGAATCGCCAAAAGCTTTGTTGAAAGTTGATTTACGTAAGGGAACAGTAATCCAAGCATCACAGGATGTCATCATGGGCTTTTTCGAAACTATCTTCCAATTCCTGAAATTTTTAAAAATTATAAAAGTTATAATAGTTTATTCAAGAAATGAATAAAATAAAACAAAATGTCATGTAAACTTTGTTAAAACTAATTGGAGTTTGAAATATAATCAACAGGGTAAGTGCCTTAGGAGTATTAGTAAATAAATGTTTGATAATTTTCTGTCATTTGCATGCTATTTTAGTTGGACTCTTTTACAATTCAGAGATATTATCAAATTAATCTGTTAAATTACTGTGTTTTGAACTAAAAATGCTTGATTAAAATAAGCTCATGTTCAGATTTTAAGAAAGGGAGGGATTTTAATATTACATGTTATAAAAAATAAGTATTTATACCATCTATTATTTGTATTATACATTCAATCAAAGTTTGAAAAAAGTCTAGTAAGATTGTTATTAAAACCATGCTTTGCTCCTTACATTACCACATCAACCATTACTACAGTCGTCCCTCGCTACTTCTCGCTTCACTATATTGCGGTTTTTTGTTTTTAAACATAGTAATTATCCTTTTGATGAGTTCGTGTGAACTTTTTCCTGCAAATGAGTAACAAAGCATGTCTTTTAAGTAAGGTAGGGTTCCTTTGCTTTTCGCTACCTCAAATGATATTGAATCTTTAATTTCCATAAGAGGCGTTACTATAGAAGCATTTGCTGTGTATGCAGATTAATTAGACCCTATCTAAAATTCATGAAAAAAATACACAATGAATGTATGATACTATTTTGCCGATTATGCACAGCATAAGACAAATCATTTTTCAACAGAGGTGATTGTCTGAAAAAGTGAAAAATTTGATCTACACCAATGAAACATAACAGGTACTATCTTTAACTATTTGATTTAAAAAAAATGCTTTTTTATTCAAGACTTTTCCTAACTCAACATGATATACAGAACAGTACTAGATAGAAGAAAAGAGCCACTAGTTAGTTATAAGGTGCAGCTCTTTACATTACCTTGGAAGATGATTTACAACCCTTTGTTGCTGTTTAGAAGGGTTTTGCAAAAGGTTATAGCAAGTCCTAGGAGAATGAACAGCTGTCTTGCAGTTTAACGCTACCACCTCACTGTAGAGAAGAGATGTAGATGGTGGTAGATTTAGTGTCACAAATGAAGGCTTGACGTCTAGTCTCAAAGTTTGATTAAATGTTGAATTCAAAAAATCAACAAACTGATGAGCTAAACGCCTGTTCCCTTCTCTATTTAAATGCACACCATCTCTAGCCATAAATCCTTGCCAAGAAGCATCAGACCTGCAAAAGAATAAATCACAGTTAGTACTGCAAGGCTCAGAAACAAGTGTATTATACTTACCATACTCACGATTAAGCTCTGCTATTTCCCAAGACATCCTCAAACGCTTGTTTAGTGGTAAGTAGCAGTTTACTTCTTTTGGCAAAATAGCAGAAATCAATCTTGCTATTCCAGCTGAAAATGTTCCCAAGTAACACCTTGAGTTCTTGGATGCGTCATCGGATACGTTGTTCGTACCTACATGCAAAATAATTAAATCATAGTTAGTTAAATCCATGGTAGATATCTTATTTGCCAGACGTTCAATAGTGATCCCTGGAAAAGAAACGAGATCCAGCTCATAATTTAACAAATCACATGGTAATTTGAAGGAATTAATTATGAAAAATACTGATTTTAGTCGTTTTTGGCGGAAAATCTGAAATTTCAAAGTGGGTGTGGACCACCTAAAATTGTCAGGAAAACAAAAATATTTGGTATGGAGAAGTTTTAGTAATGGAACATTTTTAGACTAGGTACAAAGCAATTTGTTTCCGGAGGGGGGTTTGATGCACTCTAATGGGTAACGCCCACTACACGTGCCGTTCTCTATTCCAAGACTAGTTACGTCACGGATTCTAGCGTTCGTTAAGGAACAATGACACGAAACATGCAAATATCTAAAGGTTATCTAACGTGAAAAATAATCATAATAAACCTTCGCTTAGATTGGCATACTATGTCTATCAAGGCCTCCCCATTATCATTTTGATAATCTAAAAAATTTGAAAACTGTATAATATTAAATAATCTGTAAAAAATTAGCCATATCCTTTTACAAAAAAGCACAATGACAATTAGTAAAACCCTTAATTCAATATTGAGAAAAAGAAATCAGGAGATCCGTAACGTCCGAAACACAACATCAGAAAACAGTTCATCTTCGAGGAAAGTTCATCTTGAATCAATGAAGTCTTTCAGAAAACATTATCGTAGTTCCTCATATTATAACCAGTCTCTTAGTTTTATGTCTCTTGTCAAATCAATTTAAATTACTTCTCGATTGAAAGTTTCTTATACACTTTTGGCTGAAAAACATGAAAAAAAAAAAAAACCCCACAAGTAACTGTTCAAATCGGGATACATAAATACATTGTAAAAAACCCCCCAAGGATTTCTAATATTGATCAATGATAAAATTCAATTTTTGAAAAAAAAAAAATGATATACAGGGTCCATTATGAAAGTAATGAGCATTTACTGGCAAAATATATTTATTGATCGTAATTTGTACAAATGTTCAATATTCTTCAAAATACATTCCTCCTGCATCAATACACTTGCGGAGACGTGTTTGCTACACCTGAAAGGCACCCTGAAACTCTTCCAAGGGAATGCCTCTCAGGAACGTTGTAACATGGTGTTGGATGTTTCCCAAGGTTCCCCAATGTTTTCCTTTCTTCTCTCTCTCTCTCTTGAGTCGCGGAAACAAAAAAAAGTCACATGAAGATAAGTAGGGACTGTAAGGTGGTGAGGGATCACCGGGAGAGGGGGGGGGGGATATCCATAACGGGGTTCGTCGGCAACCTCCTCCTGGCTCTTTTTGAATGCCTTGTGCCGCCTCCCAGACTGTGATCTTAAAATGCAATCGTCCTTGAAGGCTTCTTGCAGCATCTGGAATGTTTCGGTTGCATTTTTTCCAAACCTCACGCAGAACTTAATGGCGTTAATTGTTCAAGCGAACGCTCCATTGCGTTATGTTACAAAAGTTGAAAACATACTTCAATTGGAGGCACTTATCTCCGCTCACACTGCTCGAAAGCAACTGACGACTGGATGCATTGAAAGGGCATATCCCGCACCACATTTCCCAGCCGGTTTTACCGTGCTGCCATCTATCGTCGCGTCACAATAACATTATGCTCATTACTTTCATAATGGACCCTGTACTATGTTTGAGTTCTATTTTAAACTTCTCATAAAGCATTCTGCATCGCTAAGAGAAACTCATTTTTTTTCTTTAATTTATCATAAACTTTTGATCTTTTAAAAATTTGACCCTAAAAGTTGTGACCATTTAAAATTCCAGTAATGTTTTTATACTTCTTGTTAGGTTAAAAAAAAATTTAAAAGTTCAAAAATATTTCTGAAAAGTAATTTTAACTTAGATTGACATACATGTCTATCAGAATGAGATGGAGGATGTTCGTGAGTGCAAAATATTTTGATCAGAGTTGATCCGACTCCCCCCCCCCCCTCTCCCCGTTTGGACGAAGTGCTAAAAGAGTGCCGGATCGATTAAAGGGATCCCATTGAAGCTGGACGGAAAGGTTCTCTCACCTGCTTCTGGCAGGACGTTGATTTGATGCCGCAGACGCCTGCTAGGGTGCGCCACGAGCCCAAATTGGAGGTACTTGTTACCGTTCGACCAGCTGCACCACTCGCAGCCCAATGCGCAGAGGGAAGGGCGACGGCGAAGCCGTTTCGGAATCCCCCCCCCCCCCGCCCGTCTCTAACTCATCCCTCATCCGGGCAGCAGCCTCGGTGAACACATCCGGGCGCCGAACGGCATTCGGGTCGGCGATGTCCACCGCAGCGGAATCGACGCTGATTTTTGCCTTTGAAAACGCGAAGGAGAACGATGACTGCCGCTGGTTACGGCGTACCGAACGAGGAATGATGAGAAGGAAGATGTTAGTATTTCTTTGCAAAATATTTTGATTACAGTTTATCAGACTCCCCCTCCCTCCGTCTGGACGAAATTCTAAAAAAGTGCCGGATCGATTCAAGGGATCCCATTGAACCTGGACAGAAAGGTTCTCTTATCTGCTTTAGGCAGGACGTCAATTCGATGTCGCAGACGCCTGCTGGGGCGCACCATGAAAACGAATTGGCGGCGCTTGTTACCGTTCAACCAGCTGCACCACTCGCAGCCCGATGCGCAGAGGAAAGGGCGACGGCGGAGCCGTTTCGTAATCTTCTCCCTCACCCAGCCCATCTCTTACGCCTTCCTCATCCGGGCGGCAGTCTCGGCGAAAACATCCGAGCGCCAAACGGCATTCGGATCGGCGATATCCACCGCGGTGGAATCGACGCTGATGGTCGCCTCTGAAAACGCGAAGGAGAAGGATGAAAGAGAAGGAGGATGTTAGTACGTGTGTGCAAAATATTTTCATCAGGGTTGATCCAACTTCCCCCCTCCCCCCGTCTGGACGAAATGCTAAAAGAGTGCTGGATCGATTAAAGGGATCCCATTGAAGCTGGACGAAAAGGTTATCTTACCTGCTTCAGGCAGGACGTCGATTCGATGCCGCAGACGCCTGCTGGGATGCGCCACAAACCCAAATTGGCGGTACTTGTTACCGTTCGACTAGCTGCATCACTCGTAGCCTGCTAGGCAGAGGGAAGGGCGACGACAAAGCCGTTTTTTATTCTCTACCCCCTCGCCCGTCTCTAACGCCTTCCTCATCCGGGCAGCAGCTTCGGTGAACACATCCGGGCGCCGAACAGCGTTCGGGTCGGCGATGTCCACCGCGGTGGAATCGACGCTGATGGTTACCTCTGAAAACGCGTAGGAGAAGGATGAATAAGACGGAGGATGTTAGTACGTGAGTGCAAAATACTTTGATCAGAGTTGATCCGACTTCTCCCTCTCTCCCCGTTTGGACGAAGTGCTAAAAGAGTGCCGGATCGATTAAAGGGATCCCATTGAAGCTGGACGGAAAGGTTCTCTTACCTGCTTCAGGCAGGACGTTGATTTGATGCCTCAGACGCCTGCTGGGATGCGCCACGAACCCAAATTGGCGTTCTTATTAGCGTTCGATCAGCTGCACCACTCGCAACCCGATGCGCAGAGGGAAAGGCAACGGCGAAGCCGTTTCGGAATCCTCCCCCTCGCCAACGCCTTCCTCATCCGGGTAATAGCCTCGGTGAACACATCCGGGCGCCGAACGGCATTCGGGTCGGCGATGTCCACCGCGGTGGAATCGGCGCTAATGGTCACCTCTGAAAACGTGAAGGAGAGGGATGACTGCCACTGGTTACGGCGTGCCGAGCGAGGAATGAAGAGAAAGGGATGTTGGTGTGTGCAAAATATTTTGATGGGGGAGATCTAATCCGAATCCTCTACCTCCCTCCGTCTGGACGAAATTCTAAGAGTGCCGGGTCGTTTCAAGAAATCCCATTGAAGCTGGACAGAAAGGTTCTCTTACCTGCTTCAGGCAGGACGTCAATTCGATGTCCTGTGACCTCCGCGCGCCGCGAAGGATTACAGGGATTTAGTTTTGGTTTGGAAACATTTTGGCGCATTTTGTCGTTTTTACCGTGAAAGATTACGGATAGTTTTTAGGTAATGGCAACAACCAAAGTTGTTACTTTTAGGATGGCAACCTGTTTTGATTTTCTCATAACACCTAGAGTTACATTAAGGATGCTCATGGCGCCATCTATTCAGAGGTTGATTTTTTTTTTCGACTTGGAATATTTCTTCGAATTTAATTATTTGATTTTTCGGAGAGTCGGGGTCGAGACTTGAACCTGCGACCTCCAAAAGATCTCAGTGGTTCTCAGATTTAGACACGCGCAAAATGAATGAACCACTGAGATTTAGTTACTGTTCCGCTAATTCTAATTACAATATAATTTTCAGTTGAAGTAAATGCTCGTAGCGTCATCTGTTGAGACTTTTATGCACTTTTAAGATTTTTTTATAGATTTAGTCGATCGAGAGAATACAAAAACACCATTGATTTTACATAGTATGTTATTTTTAGACATGAAATCCAGAGAGGAGGTTATATGGATTGAAGTCCTTTATCTGTGTTTATGTTGCCTCGTGGTTATGATATATATTCTGACAGGGAATTCAGATTTTGCCGTCGATTTTCTACTTAAACCGAATGATATCTCTAATTCACTCATAACATTCCGAGGATGATTCATATTTAACCTTTCGAATAAGCATTTTTCGTGCTGTAATGAAGAGGGCTTACCAGGAATCGGCTCAAGAAGCAAGTTTTGGCGGTGTCAATGCATTATTTCGTGCTTTGGAAGGAGAAGAAAGCAAGAAAGACATTCAGAATTATCTAGGGGGAGTCGATGCGTACATTCTTCACAAACCTGTGAGAAAGAAATTCCCGACGAATCGCGTCTTCGTACACCATAAAGATTTTCAATGGCAAGCGGACCTTGCCGATTTAGGAAATTTGCAAAAATATAATCGTTGTTATCGTTATATATTAACATGTATCAATATTTTTTAAAAATATGCTTGGGCAAAGCCTTTAATAACAAAGCAGGGTCGAGAGATTGTCGATGCCTTTAAATTCTTTTTTGCAGAGCGAAAGCCAAAGTTACTCCAAACAGATCAAGGTGGTGAATTAAAAAATGCACTATTTCAAAAGTTTCTACGAGACAATCAAGTCAAGTTCTTCACAGCTTTCAACGCAACGAAAGCTTAGGTAGTGGAAAGATTCAATCGCACTTTAAAAACCAAACAGTGGAAATATTTTACAAGTCAAAACACTTACAACTTCATTAACGTATTAGACGATTTGATAAAGAGTTATAATACTACACTGTAGATTATAATTCCCTCAAAAAAACGGAAAATGTACTGGCGGCAGAGTTGCCGACGATCTTCCGTTTTTTCACAGAAGTGGTGTTTTCCGTTTTTATCGCGGATACTTTCCGTTTTCACATACTGACATTTTCAATTCTTATCATGAACATTTTCCGTTTTATGAACTGATGTTTTCAGTTTATAATATAGATATTTCCCGTTTTATGAACTGATGCTTTCAGTCCGTTTTTTGAACGCGTATTTTCAGTTTTATAAAATATTATTTTGAAAATATAGCTGGGCCATTAAACCAGAACGGATCAACATTTGCAGATTTTGAATGCACTTTTTTTTTGCACACAGCAAAAAAAAAAAAAAAAAAAGAAAAAAAATTATTGAACTTGGTTACAGTTGGACTAAATGTAAATACTACTGTTCCTCTTTTACGTCAATCATACCGATTTTAAAACCGCAAATACTACATCCATAAATGTTGCTCAACTTATACTGACACATATTTTTAAAATGGAGAAAAATATTCTTTTTTGAAGGCATGAGGGAAGATATAACATCCATTTGAAGTGGTCTTTGCTTTGCATTTTGTTATATTGAAAACATTAAAAAACCACTAGAACTTTATTAACATTAAATAATACACCATTACTTATTAACTACAATGCCAACCGAGTTAATCATTTTATAATTATACATTGTGCTGGCTACATTTAATCGATAAACAAAAAATTGTAGTGCTAAAATTGTTTGACACATAACCCATTTTTACCCAAATTATGTTACAAGAAAAAATTAACATTGATAGTCACACTCCAAGTGAATAACGTTCATCTTTTTAAACTTGAAAGTTGTATAGGACAACAATGGCAAACATCCAATTATAATTTTAATGCGATGAATTCTGAATTTATCATTACGTGAAATGTTCACATAACTGTTTCCTGCACATTTCTGATACTCCTTGCAGGGAATTACTTATTATCCTCTTTTTGTCAAGTCAAAGTGCCTTCAATGTTCTCAGAAATAAAGAATTTAAGTACATCAGCATTGTGAAATATTTTACCACAAACATTTAAACTCTGTAATGAATTTTCATACATATAATTGCACCTTTATTGTGTAAAATAAATGCTTATTTACCTTATCCACAAAGAATTCAGAGTCAAATAATTTACTTTGTTGTTTGGAAGTTATTTTATTGTACAAATAATTTCTGAAAAATTTTAGATAAATTAAACTTAAATTTACTTTTCAATGTGAAATTTTGTAAACAAATGAAGCGTTAAATCCTGAATAGTTAATGAGTACTGTACTAATAGCAAATGAAAGATACACCTTTACTATTGTGAATTATTATATAAAAAAGGAGTAAGAGAAAACAATGCAATTTTGAAAAACATTTATTGAATAATTATAAGCTAAAGTGGCTCTCAAAATCTCGTAGTTGATTCACAAAATTTAATACAGGTTTAGCAACTGTTTTTTTTTTTTTTTTCCATTTCTTTTGGTCTTCGTTGTGGGTTTATGTCAGCTAATATCCTGAAAGAAAAAGGAAATGAATACATATACTCTTTAAAAACAAACAGAATAGTGTACATCTAATGAATAGAAACCCTGACAACTGTATCTTCTATAATACTTTATGCTCAGAAGTAAAGTGAGAGTTATTGAAATGGAGTCGAAAACACTCAAATAGTTCAAAACTGTCTGGAAATTCTCAGTTTTAATCCAGTTGCTTATTTGATAAATCGTGCTTAAAGTTTGAGACAAAACTGTTATGTCGATATTAAAATTATTTAAGTAGGTACTTAGGGTCAGGTGAGGGAAAGTGGATCTGTGGGGTAAAGTGGGTGTCTTTTAAAAAACAAATATTTTCTTATTTTAAAGTCATGTTTATTTTCTCATTATTTTAAATTAAACTACTTTTAATAAATTTTCCTTTTTTAGTTACTCATTTAGGTAGGCTAATTTTAGCTGTCATCAAACTTCTAAAAGCATTTTTTTCTAGCAAACGCAATTTATTTTTGTACAAACTTGTAAAATAACTACTAAAGAATAAATTTAGTTATGTTACAAATTATGAGTTGTTTTCTGAGGTGAGGTAATTTGGATCTATGATCAAACTCACTCTTAAAAGACTTAAAGAAAGTTATAATCAGGAATTCTAATAAAAAGAGTAGAGGAAAAATGGTGAAATTTTGACCAATATAATTGTTTTTATTCTCACATTATTATTTTAATATACAATTACTGCCAACCTCTGAAAAAAAAAATCCGGATGATTTTTTATTCCAGAATATTTTTAATGCAAAATAAAATCAAACAGGAACACTTTTTAAACATTGGCTTAACCTCTTTACATTTAACAATGTAAAATTAGTTATGAGCTTCATTTTATTTGAACTTACTTTCATTTAGTAAAAAATACTTGTACAGAACTTTCTTTAAGCGTTTAGAAATAACGTTAACTAATCTCAATAAACAGTGCCGAAATCGTTCCTCTAGTTGCATGTTGCAATACTCGCTTTGATTCGATACCGAAAAGGTCATGCGTTGTACCACTGAGTAACGTCATAATCTTCTCGTGCGATTCTCCTACGGCAACCTCTCCCTGGCTACTTGGCCTCCAATGTGGTGCCGCGTTCTGCAAAAGTTTATTTAGTGCCACATTTGGCAAGAAGTTTTTTCCCTGAAACATGAGAATCCAGAAGATTTTGCTCATAACCAGAAAAGAACATGAAAATCCGTAAAACTTCCGGGAAATCGGGAAGAGTTGGCAGGTATGATATACGAGGGGGACCCAAAAGAAACCGGACTAATGGTGCGATGCCAATCCTAGATGTAGTAGAGTGTTCTCCAGCTAAATGGCTCAAGTAGAGACCTTCACAAGCCAGCTGTGCAAGTGGCATCAGTGTAGTTGATAACGTCTGATTGTAGTGTTGGTTTTCTCAGGTGTTGTTGCTTTCCGCCTGCGAATTTATTATGGCAAATTTGAAAGGACAAGCTGTAAGCTTAAAATTTTGCTTCCTGTTTGAATAGTCGGCAATGGAATCGCTTACCAAATGCTTCAACAAGCTTTCAAGGACAATGCTATGAGCCGTACACAAGTTTTCGAGTGGTTTGGGCGCTTTAAACGTGGTAGCATGAGTGTTGAAGATCATGCTCGTTCTGAGAGCCCTTCAACGTCTCGAAATGATGAAAACGTTGAAAAAATCCGCTAAAAAATCAACGAGAGTCGTCGTTTTACGATTGACAAAACTTAAGAAGAAAGAAGAGTGAGCTGGTGCTCGCGCGGGTAATCAGAAGAATGGTTCCTTCACCATGATAACGCTCCCGTACACTAAGCCTTCACTATTAACCGCTACTAGGCCTCTCATTGGTGGCCAGTCGTTCCTTGACCCCCGTATTCGCCAGACCTAGCCCCCCTGTGATCTTTTTCTGTTCCCGAGGATGAAAAAAATTCTGAAATCGAAGCGTTTTGATGATGTAGAGGCTGTAAAAACTGCTTCGCAACGGGCACTGAACATGGTCAAAGCTAAAGAGTTCCAGGGGAGCTTCTAACAGTGGGAAAAAATAATTAACAGGTGTATTTCATCTAAGGGTGAATACTTTGAAAGAGACAAAAGAAATTTTGTGAATAAACTAATATATAAATATTTTAAAACAAAAATCCGGTTACTTTTGGGTCCCCCCTCGTACACTTGTTTTGGAACTAGGACCACTTTATTCCACTATGGGGTAAAGTGGTGCATGCTTTTTTAATGTACCACTGTTTGAAAATAATACAACAAAATTAACTCATTTTTACTCTATTTTAATCTCTATGAATCTAATGTACAAAAAATGATATTCAAAATAAATTTAATAGTTTGAATTTTGGGCATGCCTAAAAAAAAAACATTCGAATTTAGACCCATTTTCCCCCACCTGACTCTTTCCATTAAATAATATACTTTCAATGAATGCCATCACACGTGGTTATCTACTACACTGGTGTGCAAAACTTAAGCAACAAGTGCGTTTTTTGTCAGAACTCTACAAGAAATCATCCGATTGACATGAAATTTGAATATGATGTACATTATTTTATACTTCACGATGGTGAAAGAATAATGGCGCAGAAATGAATACAAAGCTTAAAGTAGGGTATGGAACAAAAAAAGGCTTTATTTGACATATAGTGACATTACACATGATTGCCTGAAGAAGCGTAAGTACAACTATCAGTATGGGATATGCCCTCCCCTTGCTGCAATTGTTGCTTGGCGTCGTCTCTTCATGCTAAGCACCAGATTATCCAGGAGCTCTTGGGATAAACGTCTTCATTCCTCCTTTAACGCATCTTTCAGCTGATGGGTATTACCAGGAGGATAATGTGTCGCAAAACGTCTCCTTAAAGCATCCCACACATGCTCTATGGAATTTAGATCTGGAGAGTAAGATGGCCAATCCACTCGTCTGATATTTTCACTTTCCAGTAGCTCTTGAACATTAGCAGTACGGTGTGGCTGGGCATGTAATCCATAAAAATGAAGTCTGGTCCAATGGCCCCTTGGAACAGACGCACATGGGGTAGGATTACCTCATTGCAGTAGTGATCTCCAGTTACAGAACCTCGGTCGAAGATCTGAAGCTCAGTCCGCCCGTTCAACAAAATGCCACCCCAGACGAGAACTCCAGGACCACCGTAACGATCTCTTTCCGCGATGTTTTTGGGATGAAATCGAGCTCCAACCTCTCTCCAGATCAACTGACGTTGAGAATCGCTTGTAGCACTGAAACGACTCTCATCTGTGAAGAGGACACGACTCCATTGATGAGTTGTCCAGGTTTCGTGTTCTCTGCACCACTCTAAACGGTGCCGCCGATACCACCGTTTAGCACCTCACTCAAATTTTTATACTTTGCGACTTAGTGTCAGTAACCTCTCAGGTACATATACGTACAGTGGTGTGCAAAATTTTGGAGCCAAAAAGTTTAATGATATTAAACTGTTTTTGATTTAAAAAAAAAATATGCTCTACTATAATTGAATATTACAATAACTATTATAAAAATAAAATTTTCTTAATTTGTAACTTAAATCATGTAAAAATATAAACTACAATTATAGACCTGAAGTAGCTATGTATGGAGTAACTCTTTCTATATTCGCCTCTAAATCTGTTGAAAACATTGGATCCTAAGAAGAGTAACCTCAGAGGCTCTTGCGCCATAAAAAATAAACAAACCAACCAACCTAAGAAGAGTTAAAAATAGAATTTACAATTAAAATTTTAAATTTAAAATCTTGATTTTTTAAAGTACCTTTATCTCTAAAAAGTATGTGAGAAAAGATCTATTTACCAAGTTCTTTTGAATGAGTTAACACTTCTTCAGAAAAAAAATGCTGGTACTAAGAGAATTCCACCTAGAACTTCAGGGCTAATCGAAGCTAACTGCTCCTTTGCAGCTTCAATTTTTTTCATACAATTGTCAACCTTTTGATTTTCTTTTCTTTAAAAAAAATTATATGTTATTCCTTTTACTTCAATGCTGTTGCAAATGACATCAGAAATCGAGTCTCTGCCAAGTAGAATTTGTGCGTGATTAACAAATGCTTTTCTTCGAAAAGAAAAGGCCATTCTTTTTTAATTTTATAGACAGGGTTTTTGCTGTTGATGATATATCTTGGGGAAGGATACGTTTTATACATCAACTGTTCAATGCCTTCTTCATCTCTCATCGCTTTTTTGTGCTCGCTTATGAGCCAGGTCTTATGAATTAATCGTGACTCTTTTGTCTCGCCTTCTGGTAACTGGTTGGGCTGCCAATTACTGCATGCGTAACTGTTCCTGGCAGTTTTTTTTAAGTTGGTATCACTCGCTTTCATTTCAAACAAGTCGAAGAAGTCCTTCCGCCGTTTTCGATTTCCTACGCAATGCTCAATTTTTTTCATTAGTGTTAAGCAATCTTCAGTCACTGAACTTCCACACCTATCCTGAAATGTCTTCTGATATTTGAAACTATTTTTTTTTTTTTTTTTTTTGCAATAATTCTTAAATTACTTCTACCTGAGAAGGATTTATTCGAGAAATATTTTCTGCTAAGATGCGGACCATTTCAAAATAGGCAGATTTTCTCAATCGTTTCCCAGATTCACAAGTAGATAATACCTCCTTTGGAAATGAATTCCAGGGAATTTGAATATTATCCCCCAATCCTTTAGAGGTTCACTTACGAACTCCGCCGAATTCAAAGGGGATGATCTTGAAGAACCAGCAGACAAACAAAATACGGATGGAAGAAACTGTACAGGAGCTTTTGACACAATTTCATTTCCTCTTTCTTCAACTTCAATATCATAAACTACTTGTTGATTAGTTGCCTGGTCATTATTCTTCAAACAATGGCATTTTTAAAAAAATGCCATTAATTTTTGAACTTGTATTGGCTTTAACAAATCGCATAAATATGCTTCTTCAACGTATTCGCAATCCTCTGCTTGGATCATGCCCAAGTCTTTTAAATGATTAATAACATTCAGAATGATAGATTCCTCGACACCAGGTAAGTCTTGCCGGATTAGTTCTTCCATAGCCTAACAAAAATTATAAAAGAATATTATTGAAGTCTTCACATAACTTTATTACTATTAGATAAAATAGAAGTTCTCTATAACAAATTTCTAGATTTATAGCTATTAAAGAAGGCATTTTAGATCAATTCAAACAAGCTTTTAAAATCAAGGATAGAGTGGTCGGAGAGAAAAAAAGGAGGAAATCCAAAAATAATAATAATAATAATAATAATAATAATAATAATAATAAAATTGTAAAAAAGATGATATCCAAAAAAATTGTGAAAGAATTGATATCCAAAATTGCATCAAAATAGAACCTGGAAGCCATGATATTCAAAAATTCAATAAAAAAAATGGCTAATTTAATTTTAAAAACGAGACAAAAGTAATAGAGAAAAAAGAACACTCTAGGAACGCAAGGAACAAAGAGTTCTGGATTTTAATTCAAACATTTTAAATCAATATAACACAAAATTTACCTTTTAAGAACTAAATATTGCTTTGCAAAAATCAAAGAACACATCACCAGGCCCAGATGCAATTCACAATAGTATGTTAAAAAACTTAAGCAGGTCTTCATTAGAAAATATTTTGCAACTTTTTAATAGAATTTATTCTGAACACAAATTCCCAAAATCCTTTAGTCAAGGAATAATAATTCCTATCCTTAAGCCAAACAAACAACCTGACAAAGCTGAGAGCTATAGACCTATAGCTCTCACAAGCTGCCTATGTTAAGTAATGGAGCGGTTGTTCAACGCCAGGCTGATGTACATTCTGGAATCGCACCATCTGCTATCGTCATATCAAAGTGGATTCAGGCATGGCAGATGCACAACAGACAACCTATTGCTTCTCGAAACATCCGTAAAAGAAGCATTTCTCAAGCGAAAACATATTGTGAGCGTATTTTTCGATATTGAAAAAGAATATGACCGTACCTGGAGATATGGGATCCTCAAAACCCTGCACGAGTATGGGTTGCGAGGTAACTCCCCATCTTTCTCTCTAATTTTCTAAGAGATCGTTCATTTCGCGTACGTATCAAGTCTGCTCTATCGGATACCTTCACTCAAGAAGAAAGAGTACTCCAGGGAAGTGTACTAAGCGTAACTCTATTTATAATAGCAATCAATAGCTTGATTGATCAATTGCCCCCCCCCCCCCCCCCCGCCTGTAAAAGGTACCATGTTCGTTGATGACTTTTAAATATCTTTCTCGTCGTCGAACATGAGTATCGTAGAAAGACAACTCCAAATTGCAATCAATAAAGTAACTCAATGGGCGGAAGAAAATGGCTTCACTTTCTTTGCTCAAAAGACATTCTGTATCCATTTCTGCCGAAAAAGAGGTCTTCATCCTGATCCAAATCTTCTCCTAAATAATCAACCAATAACTGTAAAGGATCAAGGAAAATTCCTGGGTCTCACACTTGATATAAAAAAAACTTCACGTACAAGCGCTGGGGAAAAAGTGTTTATTAAAATTAAATATCGTTAAAGTCTTAGCGAACACTTCTTGGGGTGCTGATACAGAGTCTCTGTTGAGAATTTACAGAGGTCTTATACGCTCAAAACTTGATTATGGATGTCAAATTTATGGTTCTGCAGCGAAAAGCTATCTAAAAGCTCTGGATCTAATACACAATCAGGCACTGCGCATCTGCACAGAAGCCATCCGGACCTCACCTATCAACGGTCTATATATTCTTGCATCTGAACAATCTCTAAACAATAGACGTCTTAAATTTTCTTTAAATAAAACCTTGTATCAATCATCCGTTACACCTCCATATTTTTCACTCATCTAATGTTTTTATTTCTACATCGTCCTTCGATGACCTCAACATTTGGGATCCGAAAGCGGCGGGTACTGTCAGACCTGCAGCTACCGGACTTCAAATCTGCCAGCACAATAAAAGTAATTGAACCATGGTGCGAAGTAATACCCTCCATAATCAATGACTTCTCTAAATTCTCCAAACAAACTACTCCCGATACAGTCTATCAACAAACATTTTATGACATAAAAAGCAAATATTCTGAATACAATTCCATTTTCACCGACGGGTCAAAAGAAAGCGATCACGTCGGCTTTGCAACAATAATTAATGATCAAGATACCGCAGAAAAACTAAACACATCTTGCTCAGTATTTACCTCAAAAATAAAAGCTATACTTAAATCTCTTCAATCAGTAGTCCAATCTAATCAGCACAAATCGGTAATATACACTGACTCGAAGAGTTCAGTGGAAGCCATTACCCACTGCAATAATAATAGCCACCCCATAGTCATTCAGTCATATCATTTATACAAAACTCTTATCGAAAATAATTTTCACGTACTCTTTTGTTGGATCCCTGGTCACGTAGGCATTGTCGGCAATGAAGCAGCCGACTTGGCTGCCAGAGCTGCAAGTATCCAAACCGATGACAGTGTCCCTTTTAAGGATATTAAAAAAGCCATTTGTGAATGTCTTAGCACACATTGGCAGCAGAACTGGAATCTTCAAACACAAAAAAAATTGCATTCGATTCAGCCCTCGACTACAGGTTTCAAATCAATGCAGCTTACCAGGAGAGAACAAGTTTTATTAAATCGGCTACGTATCGGTCATACCAGATTCACCCATAAGTACCTCTCATGTCGGGAACCAGTTCCAACATGCATTTCATGTAATGTAAATCAGACAGTGTTACATATTTTAAGTAACTGCCCTAATTTTAATCGAATTCGTTTTAAGTATTTTAATAATTTTAATCCATCTTTGAAGGAGTTGCTGGGGGACCCACCCCATCGAAATTTTTTAATTTAGTGTTTGTGTCGTCAAAATGTGATTGTCCTTTTCTTGTTAAGCAAGATTATTGTCAACCTATTGTTTTATTCATTTAAATACTTTTAATATTTCCATATTCTTCCCTACTTATTTTAAAGTACTGAAGTTTTAGACCTTTTACCTCAAAACAAGTTTATATATAGTATAAGTTTATTAATATCATGACTTCGTATAAATAATATTAAATAAAAAAAAACGTTTGGCGCAGTATAGCCCTCAAGGGCTCTTGTGCCATTAAAATTAAATTAACCAACCAACCAATCATTATCGGATCCTCCATCTGCTAAAATAACTGACTTAAGTTCTTTTGAAACAAACTGAGAACCAATTCTTGAATCAGAAAAGGACATAAGTCTTTCTGAACTACCGACTGCTTGACAATTGCTAAGGAACAATTATGTTTTTTGGAATAGTTAAGAATAGATAATGATTAAGAAAACAGAACGAAATATATAGTTAGTAGGGAGGATGTGCCTTTATTATAAGTACAAAATAATACAAATTTTACTGCATCAATGAAATAAAAACTTAAAAATAAAAAAATAATCCTACTTAGATGATTTTCATACAACCACAAAAAAAGGTGTAGGTCAGAATGATAGAGACATAAGTACCTTAATATGATGTAGGATTACCAGCGACACTGATGCACAGTTTGCATCTGTTTTCCATACTCCCCATTAATTATTGAGAAGTGCTTGGGGGATGTTTTCCTACTCCTGTCTCAATGCGGATTTGAGTTCTTATACTGTTCTGGGAGGGAAGGTTCTTCGCGCAACATGTCTGCCAAGAGCCACCCAGGCAAGTTCAATTGGATTTAAGTCGGGAAAGTAAGCAGGCCACTGCATACGGATAATGTTTTCATTTTGCAGTGTGTCTGACACTTCAATGCTCCAGTGTGGCCGTGTATCGTCGTCCGTAAAGAGAAAGTCTGGACCTACAGCCTCCCTAAAAAGACGAACATGGTCCAGCATAGCATCTCTGCAATACGTCTGCGACGTATCGCTTTCTTATTCAAAAATGTGAAGCGGTATTCTGCCATTGTGTATGATGTCTGTCCACACCATGACGGCTGGGCCGTACCGATCACGTTCGCAAACAAATTTTTATGCATAACGTGTTCCACGCTCTCTCCACTGTAGTTGGTGACCAGAATCACTTGTCACACTGAAACGAGATTCAACAGAGAACATCACTCTAGACCAATTTTTATAATCCCACCAACATGTTCCTTACACCAGCGTAATCTCTCTCGACGATGGCGTGGTTGAACTTGGGTGCAATGTACAGGCTTCCGTGCATACAAACCAACATTATTTATTCGCCGTGAGATGGTCCTTGCAGAAACATGCGTATCGGTAGCGGTTGTTAGATTTGCAGCTATCTGTCCGAGAGTGAAATTTCTGTTCCCATTTGCCACGAGGGCTACATAGCGATTCTTTGAACGTGTAGTGCTCCTACCACGACCCCCGGCATGCTTTTGCGAAACATTTCCACCTTCAGCGGCCGTCTTTAATCGGGAGATGACACTTTTTGATACACCCATTGCAGCAGCCACAGTGGTGACACTTTGACCATCTTCCAGTCGTCCAACCGCTCGTCCACGATCGTAGATACTCAAATGATGTCTTGCTGACATTTTACTCTTAAGTAATTCAAGAACCAAACAGAATTTCAGAGAAAAACCTTTTTTAACATCCAGCACTATTTTTGTTAAAAACCAAACAGCGTGAATTTTCGTACGAATATTGAGCGTGTATGCACTGTCTTTTATACAGATAACGAGTCTTGATCTACCACGCCATCTGAAGTTGAATTTATTTCCATTGGCCAGGTGGTTGAGATACAAATTTGCAAAAATCACTTGTTCCTTAGCAATTGTCAAGCAGTGTATTTTACAAAGCCTTCAACATTCAGTGCAACGGCTCTCTGGCATCAAGAGCACGAATATTGCACAGGATGTTTCAGGGGTAATATGTATCCAGTTCTAATAGGAGAAAGAGTAGACACGGAGCTGAGTTACGATAAGGTAAGTGTTTACAAATTAAAACTTGCATATTATTTTCCCTCGACATACATATCGCTCATTTGGAAAAAAAGTGTCACAATATGAAAAGATGAAATTTTACAGGAGAAGCGTTTGAAGTTGAAATCTTCAGGCACTTTTCTGCAAGAGAAGTAAGTTTGCTTCGCCCTTCAGTGGTTAATATTAGAACTAAAAATCTGTCATTATTTTCTAAAGGAGATAATGCAGTTTGAAGCCGTTTAAAAGAAAAAAAAAAGTCAAGTTTGGAAGAAGACTGCCAAAATTTCGTATTTTGGCAGTCTTCTTCCAAACGAGCATTTTGTAAATTGAACGATCACTTCTTTTTTGCTCTAAATTGTAGGATTCTTTCGAATAAGTCCTAAATGAAAATCATTACAGAAATAGGATCATATAAGATGATTATTTATCTCATATCAAAAATGAAGTAGCTTTTTAAATTATTAATTCCAAAGAATAATGTTTAACTATAGATAGTCTTAAAATTGCTATTTCAAAACTGATGTGTCTTCTTTTAGAGGTCTTTCAATCAATTAATTCTTCATCATTAATAAACATTAAAAACTTTTTTTACTTACTTTTTGCCTCAAGTATAGCACCAAAAAAGTTTATTTACATGGTTCTTATTGCATTTTTTCTATTTTGCTCTTTTCAGGTCCAATCTTCTTCCCGTGTTTCTAAATTTAAAACTTCGTTAATTTGTACTTTTCGACAATATTTTTTCCAAATTCTGGAGGTTTTATGTCCGTTATTCTACAGCACACTTTTGGTACAAATTTTCATTATATGAAACTACTGTTTGGCGCAGTATAGCCTAAAAAGGCTCTTGCACCATTAAACCAAATACAACCAACCAAGCAATCTTCATATGATGCATTTCTGGCGAAAGGATCTGAATGGATTTTAGAGAGAATACTGGACTTGGAAATAAAATAGTAAAATACATACCTCTGGTAGGTTCATCCTATAACACACTCCCAGAAGCTTTGTCAAAAAAGAAAAGTATCATCAACATTCAAAATTTAGACCACAATTGTTTAATATAGTCAGTTCTAGCTGCTTTACATCCGGTGGAGCGTAATGCACACAGAATAAATCATTATGTACCGTCCGAAAAAGAACTTAACGTTAATGGAATTGACTTTCCGACTCCTTTAAACCAAATAGAGTAGTTTGAACAACTCAGATTTCGATGAATAGTTTTAGATACGAAAAGGAAAATTTTCCTTTAAGAATAACGAAAGAAGGGCACATGTGACATGTGCCTGTAAATTTGTTATTGATAATCTGAGGATGAGAAAAGGCATTTTTGCCTCATAAAGAATTTCAATCGCCTGCTGTCTTACTTATCTAAACATAAAAATCAAAGTTTTTACTGTTGGTACTGCTTACATAGATTTTGTAGGAAAAAACTACTTGATTCTCATATGACAGTAAAGTACATGACGTGCAGAAAATTAAAATACCTTCCACAACCAACACATGGTTAAAGTTTGATAAATCAGATCAGTGGCGGCTCGTGCCTTAACTTAGTGGGTGGGCCCGTAGTTACGTTTCCGCAATAATGATTACACAGATAAAATGAAGAAAACAATAGTTAGTAAACTGATGCTGAGGAACATAAAATGATATTTAAATCAGTTAATACAAACTTCAGACAGCCCTTCAAAATTATATCACCTGATTGAATACACCCAAACCTGTTTTTGTACGGTTAATAGAGACCGCATAAAAAATCGTTCGTTTTAAAGATAACTTTGTTCTTTTAAAAAATAATTTCGTCAATTAAGTCCCAATCTGATTGAAATTTTCAAACACCTCAAAAAAAAAAAAAAAAGCACAAAAAAAGATTGCAAAAAAAAATCAGGTTTGGGTGTACATAGATTATATATTTTAAATTAAACACTCGGCTTCGCTTAACCGATCAAATTGATAATAGTATTAATAGTGGTAATACAGTGGTGGACAAAATTATAGACTCAATTTTTTTTTCTTTTGTTTCAATTACAACATGACTCAGTTTAAATTATTTTCATTGAAGTAAAGATGAATAGTTGAAGAAATATATTACTTTTAGAACTATCTTATCAATTAAATTAAAAAATTCATAAAGTTAGAAAATTTGCAAATTTAATATTTTATCATTACGTGAAATCTCGACAAAAGTATAAACTCAAAGGTAAAAAATCCAGGATTACGAGAAAGTTTCGTTCGAAAATGTTAATTTAACGCCATAGAATGAATAAATGCTGCCATCAGTGATTGCTAAAAGTTTCGTTTTTGGAAATTTATGAGAAACATAAATGCACCGCTGGACAAAATTATAAACTCATTTTTCTTTCTCATTTTTTCAATCATAATTTAACTCAGTTAAAAAAAATTTGTTCCAGTAAAGATAAATAACTCTCTCAGCATGGTAAAGCAGGATTGGCATTTCTTAATTGAAGATAGAACGCTTGGTTCAAGCGCTGGGGTATCAAAGTTATCAAATGGCCAGCTCGTAGTCCGGATCTTAATCCGATTGAAAATCTTTGGGGGACTACGGTTCGCCAAGTTTATCATGATCGGCACCAGTACCAAACCACAGAGGAATTAAAAAGGGCAATACTTTCAGCATGGAACCATATGCCACTGCAGCTGTTGGAAACTCTTGTGAAATCTATATGCCCAGCCGCATATTCGAGGTAGTTCAGAAAACTGAGGGCCCAACTCGTTTTTAAAAGTTTGTAGTTTACACTAATGGCTAGATTTAATGCATTGTTAATTTTTAAAACATTTCAAATATTGATTTTTTTTTTTTTCAATTTATCCATGTTAATAGCAAAATTACATTTTCTAAATCTATGCTTTTGTTTTATTGAAGTAATTGCAAATGTAACTTAACTAAACTCAAAAATAAATAAATAAATAAATAAATAAATAAATAAAATTTTCTCGGCTTATAATTGTGTTTACGCAGCATTGTAAGAATAAATGTTGCCATCAGTAATTGCTAAGAAATTTTTTTTGGAAATTAATGAGAAACATATAAATACACCGCTGGACAAAATTATAAACTCATTTTTTTTTCAATCATAATTTAACTCAGTTAAAAAACGTTTTGTTCCAGTAAAGATAAATAACTGACTAAATAGTCCTAAATTCAGTATAACTCATGAACTTCATAAACTAAATAATTTAATTAAAAAATCTCAACTTTAATATCTTTATAATACATGAAACCTGGACAAAAGTATCAACTCAAAAGTAAGAAACTCTGAAGTTTGGTAGAATTTTATTCTAATACTTAATCATTTAATATCCAAAAATGAACCAATGCTAAATTACAAACTTACAATACTGCGTAAACACAATTATAAGCCGACAAAATTTTATTTATTTATTTATTTTTTTATTTTTTTTTGAGTTTAGTTAAGTTACATTTGCAATTGCTTCAATAAAACAAAAGCATAGATTTAGAAAATGTAATTTTGCTATTAACATGGATAAATTGAAAAAAAAATCAATATTTGAAATGTTTTAAAAATTAACACTGCATTAAATCCAGCTATTAGTGTAAACTACAAACTTTTAAAAACGAGTTGGGCCCTCAGTTTTCTGAACTACCTCGAATATGCGGCTGGGCATGTAGATTTCACAAGAGTTTCCAACAGCTGCAGTGGCATATGGTTCCATGCTGAAAGTATTGCCCTTTTTAATTCTTCTGTGGTTTGGTACTGGTGCCGATCATAATAAACTTTGCGAACCGTGGTCCCCCAAAGATTTTCAATCGGATTAAGATCCGGACTACGAGCTGGCCATTTGATAACTTTGATACCCCACGCCTTTTCGCTGTGTGTAGACTCGCGTTATCTACTAAAATAACCAGTTACCCCCAGGAATCAGATGAGCAAAAGGTAAGAGATGATCTTCCATTATTAATTGGTAATCTTCAGCGTTCTATCTTCAATTAAGAAATGCCAATCCTGCTTTACCATGCTGAGAGAGTTATTTATCTTTACTGGAACAAAATTTTTTTTAACTGAGTTTAACTATGATTGAAAAAATGAGAAAGAAAAATGAGTTTATAATTTTGTCCAGCGGTGCATTTATGTTTCTCATAAATTTCCAAAAACAAAACTTTTAGCAGTAACTGATGGCAACATTTATTCATTCTATGGCGTTAAATTAACATTTTGGAACGAAACTTTCTCGTAATCCTGTATTTTTTACCTCTGAGTTTATACTTTTGTCCAGGTTTCACGTAATGATAAAATATTAAATTTGCAAATTTTCTAATTTTATGAATGTTTTAATTTAATTGATAAGATATATTACTTTTAGAACTATTTCTTCAACTATTCATCTTTACTTCAATGAAAATAATTTAAACTGAGTCATGTTGTAATTGGAAACAAAATAAAAAAAATTTGAGTCTATAATTTTGTCCACCACTGTAATAACAATACGTTGTAATAAAAATATTCATCTCATCAATTGTGCCATTCCCCTCCCTCCAAGCGAGGGGTGACGCACCTCCTCAAACATTAAGGAACCAGACTCTCAGAAAGAAAAAGACCCCTTACCCCCCCCCCCCCCCGCGCAAAAAATGGTCTTTCTAGGTGAATTAAATGATTTTCAGGAAAGACAAAAAAAAAAATGTGTTCAACAATATTTAAAAAAATTACTTGAATTACAATATACGCATCTTGACTTAAGAATTCAAGCAACCTTAACATGGAAACATGGATAACTGACAAATCGCGTCTATTAAGTCCATCTTAACAACAGCAACAAAAATAAGTAAATATAATAAAACAAATAAATAGAATATTTCTATTGCTGCAGTTTTTACTTATAGACTCTCAAATTTAATTTATGTTTTATCATCATTATTAAATAATAATTTTGAGTAAGAGTGGCCGAAAAATTAAATACGGTCACATGAACCCATAACAAACATATTTAATTGACTAATTATGGGCACATTAGCTTGAAGTGATCTTAAATATTTTAATTAATGGCAAAATTATACCTATATGATAGAAAAAAAAAAGCTGAAGTACGTACCAATATAACTGCGATCTGATGAGAAAAAGCAATGTGATTTCTTTGGAAAACATTATTCAAAAACTTAAATGCAAATAAAACTCACTATTGGTGACTGAGAAGCACTAGCATTATAAATACACTGTAGGTAAAAACTCATGTTCGGAAAAAATGTGTCCTTGAAGGATGCTATTTTGAGAATCCCTTGATTTTGTTCCCGGAATATGGAGTGCAAACTTGATAAATTGACAATACAAGACAAACTTGCCTATTAACTGGTTCGTTGTTCATAACTAGTCATTCATCCTAATATGGAAATAACTTTTACAATGCCTGCTATTTAAAAAGTAAGTGAGCACGCCTTTCTTTTAGAGTGGCAGAAAGAGCAATCACTCTGTTGTTGAAATTGTGAGTGTCTAGAATAACCAAATCTGAACTGAACAAATTGCCAATGCGTTAAGACGATCCTGGACCATAGTGTTTCTTAAATATGATTTGATTCTTTTGAGCGTACTAAAACATCTCTCTGATTCCGCTTTAGTAACTGGAGTGGTCAAAGTTATTTGGAGAGCTTTGCAGGTTTCTGAAAATGTGTCATGAAAATCATTTGATTTGAAGAACGTAAATAATTCCACAACAGATGACATATTTCTGAATGTTTCATTCTGATAAATGACAGTAAGCTCATTCTTTAATTTTTCTTTGATTATAAATGTGCTGAAGTTTTTTGAAAAATTGTTCACCAACGACGTTGGAAAATTATCTCTGTACGAAGAAAACATATTGGGGTGCAGTGCAGAAAAAGAATGAAACATATCAGTCTTCAAAACGTCCTCTCATTTGGTTTACAAGCACATCACACACTTCTTTTGCAATTACAGTTGCATTTTCCTCTTTCTTTCTTCCTTTTGTTGGTGGTGCAGAATCACTTGATGATTCATCAATAGTAGCACATTTATACTTTTGGGTTTTTTCTCGTATCTCAGCAATTGCAGTCTCAAAATGCTTGAAAGCTCTGCTGACCAAAATGCTTGTTGAGTTTTGTTTTTTAATTGTTGCATACATAATCTCCACATGTTTCATGATATCTCCAAAAAAATTCAGGAAAAACAAAAATTCTTCTTGAAGTAGTTTTCGATAACCATATGCCTCCCTTATAGTAATATCATCCCAACCATCCTCTCTCTCTATTTTCTCAAAGCATATTATAAGTTGGTCTCTTAAGTCTTTTACGCTTGCCACTACTCTAGAATGAAAGCTCCACCTTGTTTGTGGGACTGAAGGTAGAGACTTGGCACATATGGAACGAAATAAATCGGTTTTTTTTGCTGAGGAAGAAAAAAAAAGTAGAAAATCCGCTGACATTAGCAAAAAATATTGTTACTGATTTACACATCTTAGAGCACGCGTTTTTTACTACTAAATTAAACTGGTGAGCGTAGCAGTTAACGTATTTAGCATTAGGAAATTTGTCCAACGTCAAAGTTTGCACGCTTTTGTTGTTACCACTCATTAAATTTGTACCATGGTATGCTTGTGCAATTAGTTTATTTTCAACATTAAAGTTGTCAAGAACTTGCTTCAAAGTTTCAAAAAGCCCTTCAGCAGTACGATCATGCACATCAGCGAAACAAACAAATCGCTCCACAGGTTTGTATTCTTTAACAAAACGTAGCAGTACCACAAACTGGCTTGTACAAGATATATCAGTAGTCTCATCTGGTTGTACTGATACAAAATCAGCATTAAGCACGTCTTTTTTTAAATCTTCCATGTAAATGTTAAACATGCATTGCAACAATTCATTTTGTATCGTGTGTGACGTGCACTTGAATACAGTCGCATTGCTCAAATGATTTTCTAAGATATATTATCGAAATTGCTGACCATAGATAACAAATCTGAAAAATTTCCTCGATTTGTGGAATTTTCAGTTTCATCATGTCCTCTGAGAGCTAATTCGTGGCTTCCACAAAATTTCAAACAGTCTATTACTTTGTCAACAACATGCCTGTTCTTTGCTACCTGTTCATTATGTTTCTGGGCAGATATTTTGACGGTTGCATTGATTTCTGCAGCAATATTCACAGTTCCAAACATTTTAAATTTACAAGCGTTAGACAAATGAATGTCACATTCTTCATGTTTTTTAATTTTCTCACTCAGATGTTTAAAATCTTTGTACCCAGTTTTCACCCAACACCCTCACTCTCTCCACCAAACAAAAGGCAGTAAAAACAAAATAAACTTTGTTTTCTCAAGCTAACAGTTAGCCAAGTTTCCCTCGTAAACCAGCTGCAACAAAAAGTTCTTTTCGTCTTACCATATGTCTGTGAGAAAGAAATTTCTCGTGGCTGGTGCGGTCCAAATCTCTTATTTCTAGCTTCTTTGCAAGCGACAATGTTGAAAATGGTGTTTTTAACAAATAATCGACTTGATTCATTTTTTCAAAGTACGAGGAAATCCATAGAATAGTGTGCTTTTGGTATGTCACCAAATGGTCAAATGCACATTTTGTCAGTCTTTCTCAGACTGAGCTGACCACTAATTAAACACAGATGGCACAGGTGGAACCCACATATTTTCCCTAGGGGACGGGAAATGAATGCCCGGGGACTAACGGTAGAATGCGACGTGGAGGAGGATCCTTGACTTGGTTATGACATAGAGATGCAACGAATTCCAAATTTTGAAAAATACCGAATATTCGGTCAGATTTCTAGCCGACTATTTAGCCGAATACCGAATATCTGGATAATTTTTTAAATTGTAGTATTTCTGTTTTTATTATATGCCTATTCAAAACAGATGTAAATGCATTTCCATTCTATGTTGTCGTTGTGTCCCTAGTAAACACAGGAGAAAGATTGGGTGACATTGCCTCAAAAGGTTGAACTCCTTTATATCATTTTCATACAAGAAAAATTCACAATACAAAGCGAAGGAAATAACATCCAGGGTACTGGTGGGAATCCGACCCACGTCCTCCGACTTACAAAGCGAAGCTTCACAGTGCTACGAAGGCTAAATTCTATTTAATATACCTTAAACTTATCTAGATTAGAAGTATAACTGTTAGTTTTAAGTAAATGAAAAATAAAATAACTCCTTCTAAAGCAAATTGATATAGTAAATGACTAATTTGACTTATGTTTATCAAAAATTTTGCATTAACTGATTTTTTTTCTTTTGGATAGATAATTTGACCACTGATAATCGTGGTAACATTAAAAAAAAATCTTTAAAAACGTCTAATTTTCCTGCACCATTCAGTACCGTTATTAAACTTTCATTGCGTTGATTAATTTAATTGAATTAGTCTTAAACAATATTTAATATTTCATCTAGTATAAAACTCCAGAAAAATATATTTTCAAAATATTGCCAAATTTTGTCGTTTAAAAAAAATGCTTTACTAAACTCCTTTTTAACAATTTGCGAACTGATAATAATTTTTAAAATTTATTTATTTATTTATATTTTTTAGACGCATATTTTTTCTAGGCAGCAGTTAATCAATTTCACATATTTATGAACGTTGAATATTATAAGTTTTGGTGTTTCTGATTACTGCTTTAAGGAAATTAGTGGCACTGAGGATGAGGTATTTAAATGTGCTTTTTTAAGCTCGTAAAAAGATTTAAAAAAAAAGTTCGCGAACCGTTAAAAACTCATGAAAAAAAAAATTACGAACGACCGAAGTTTTTTCCCCTTCCTTTTTTTACAAAGTAATAATAATAATAAATGGATAAATAAATATATAAATAAAACTTTATTAAAGAATCGTTGCACATATTTAAATGTTAAGACAAGTAATTATGGTAAAAAAAGGGACATAAGTAAAAAGGAAAAGTTTGCTGAAAAATCATAGAAGATTACGAAAATTAATCTCAAAACTGACGTAAAAGATGAAGTGTTGGATAATATTACCATTATTAGGTATTATGGGGTTTTCTTTCTTTTCTTTTAATTTTTTGCGTGGACGACCAAAAAATCTGAAGACTAGTCATTTTTTTTTTCTACCGGTCCGTCAGGCCACCGAGCTGCTCTACTATATTCGAAAAGAAAGTCTTCACACAGAAATTTTGAGAATAAGCATCTCTAGCTCCAAAAACCAACTAAAAAAATTATATATGCGTTGTAAAACAAATGCACGGAATCTCATGAAGCTGGTAATCTCCACGCCTTGTATATAGTAATAGCTGTTGAAGAGGAAAAAATAAAAACAAAAAAACAGAAGCGGAACGGTATGATAAAAGGTTTTCCCTGACACATGGGTAGGGGGCAGCCGATTCTTTGCCCTTTTGCACGTTATTCTATTGAGCGAAGTTGCTAGACTCTTCCCCACTGACCTCTACACTTCCCTCCAAACCGCTCTTGGTTGGTATTAGACAACTACGATTTCGTTTGGGCTCGGCGAAATTTGCCCACTCTTGAGTTGCAATGAATTCCTTCGAGTGTTATCACCCGCCGTTTATCGCTTTCTGATTCAGTCATTGCGATTGGTTAAGAAGGGCAGAGGCGTGGCGCTTAGTTTCGGGGGCAGCTTCACGCGAGCCCCAGCTCTCAAAGCTGTGCACAGCGCTAAAATTAATGGGCTTTAAAAACTTTCTGATTATGTTTAGAGATATGCGGGAAGGTAAGGGGGCTAGATGTTTGAAATCTCTTGTTCGCCTTACTTTTTGCTTTTTTGAACTGCAACACAAAACGATATTTTTGTTAATAATGTATTTCATTAATTGCAATTTTTTTGGGTGGGCCGAGCCCACCCTGCCCATAGCGACGAGCCGCCCCTGAATCAGATTTAAAATTTAAAGTTCCCTTTGTAATTTATGCTGATTTAGAATGTATGCAGTGGCGGTTCGTGCCTTAATTTAGCGGGTGGGCTCCGCTGTATAAAGTTTTCTCAATAATATTTATACAGATACAATGAAGAGGACTGCAGTTACTAATGCTGAACAATATAAGATAGCCCCTATTGCAGTTGCTTCCTTTCGAACTTCTCTTCCACTTCAAAGCTGAAATTGTTTTAGAAAAATATCCACTTGGGCATTTTTTGAAAATTCAAGGTAAACAATTTAAATTTAAAGACAAGATACCCACCCCGATATGCAGGGGTGGCAGTATGGAAATATGTTAAGGACAGGCAGGGTGGAAGTATGTTAAGGAAAGTGGATTCTTGCATGACCAGTCCGCAACGTTCATACTTAGTTCCAACGGAAGAGCATATTCCTTGTAGATACTGTTATATTATCGTAGGCCCTGGTGGTTGTTCTCATAAACAACCGTTGGTCTATCGCGGAGAAGATGCAATTGAGCATTTTCTAACAAACCTTTTAAAAAAGGAGGCAAGAATATCCCAAATATTAAGATACGTTCAACCAATGATATATACTAAGGAGCATGAGGAAAAATTTAATTCAGCTTCCATTTGTCATATTTGCGAAAAACCATTAAAGGAAATAAAGTCTTTATTCCTCCTTTTAAGTCCACCACTTTCCAAAGCCCAAATGAGTTCTACTAATGTAAAGGAATTCATTAACTTGTTTCTCAACTCTGATACATATCTGGATCCTTTGGGACATCAAGCTGAATTGGAAATTTTATCTGATAAGTGCAATGAAAAGGATTTAAAAACATTCGCAGAAGCTAAAATCCGTCCTCTCACGGGCTAACCTAAGCGTGTCGGCTAGGATTTACATCGCCTGTAACAGTTGCCTCCAATGAAAGAACATTTCGTCGGATGGGACTCAACAAAAATGTTTTAAGGAGTACGATAGGAGATTAACAATTCGACTCTTTAATACTGCTGGCATGTGAGAAAGACATTACTGACGCCATAGATTTAACAAGTTTTTCAAGTAAATGGGCGGCATTAAAACACTGGCGCTGTCGCTTTTCAAATATTATTTTATCAATATGATAGAATTTAACAAGTTTGTTAAAAAAACTTAAGTGTTCAAAGTTTTAAATTATTCATAATCACTTTTAATAGTTTTATTTTTTACTTTTCGAGTTACAATATAAAATAAACAAACAAGACGACTTGACATCGTAAAACTACGTTATAGGACTTTTAAAATCAAAGTTACCTCCATTCATCGGTTTATTCAAAAACGTTAATGTAAAATACTACTCCCATTCCCATCCAAATCTGTCTCCTACACCCAAAGAAAAAAAAAAGGTGGTGGAGTTTTTCCCACGTTTTTCAAAATAAAAGCGGCATACTTCATAGGATTTCTTTTTTTTTTTTTAAGTATCAATTCACGAATTATCAAAACAGCAATAAGTAACCATTTAGCGCCGACTTCAAACCCAATCGGAACTAATAAACCTTTCCATTAAAATTTCGGCCAATGCCGTTGTTTCAAATTTCTTTTGAACCAAGGTGTCTGTTTTGGACATTTAACCTTCCTACGCCCCCCCCCCCCCGCCCCCACGTGTTTTATTCCTTTTTCATTTTTTTCGACTAAGTCTGGCGACCCCTGAGAGGCTGTACTGAAGGTCAGCCGCAAAATTCACGATATATTTCACTTTAGGTACTAAATGTCATATTGTCCACAAAAGATTTTTTTGGCTTAATACACAGAAATAATCAAATTAAAAAAAAAAATAAAAAACTACGTCGGGCTCCACTTTACGGATACTTACGGGTGCCCAAAAATTTTTTTTGAGGAAAAAAAATACGCGTCTTCTAAAACCTTTAAAAAATCCACCATAAAAATTTGAGCAAAATAAAAAATGGAGTATATCCGATTCCGAAAACGCCGTTTCTGCCCGATTCTTATAAAACTGGCTCTTAATCTTCTTATGAGTAGGCTTGCCAGATGGACCCCTTAAGACGTGGGGCACCCCACACTGCGGGATCCTATCTCGCCCCAACACACTCCAAAAAAAAAGAGATTAAGAACCTCTGAATATTTTAATGGTTTAGTGGGCACACCTAGTTAATAGATTAATTTGTATAATGTTGAAAACTGAAATTATATTAATCAGAGGTCATTTTTATTTGAAACTAGATGCAGATAGAAATATTTAGAAATAAATTGGGAAGTTAAGGTGGGGGGGGGGGGGGTATTTTGACACATTATATTTTTTCAACATTCTTATATGCATAAGAAACAGATGTGTCCATTATTTTATATTTATTTCTTGAAAGTACACTATCTATTATTTAAAATTTTCAGCAACATTTTTATACCAAAACAATACTAGAATGAAAGGTAGTTAGATAGTAGATATTTTTTTAATGAAACAAAATTAAAACAGTTCAGAGCACCAAAGAAGGACTTGTACTTATTTTCAATTTTTATGACAAAGCAAAAACTAAAAATTGAAAACAATTAAGCATGAGGAAAACTCATTTATTTCATGCTAAGTTTTCAGATCAATAGCATGATCTTATTGTTGTAATCTTGTTGTTGTTAACAACATAGATCTCTGTTGTTCAATTTACTTTTTGGTGTTATTGTATCTATAAACTTTATTCAAAACACAAAATTTTCAGCATTTTCATCCGAAAAAGAAAACATTACTTTAGTTAAAAACTTAAGTCACTAATGGGCTAATCTTCAAAAAGTGCAACTTTGCTGTCACATGCCTTTTACAGTTAAAACTAAGGAATAATTTATTATTTTTTAATTTCAGCAAAAATAAATCCATTTAAATCTGCCGACAGTTTTTTTTTTTTTTTTTTTTTGTAATAATTTTTATTTCTTTTTTTTTTTTTTTTTTTGGTTCGCAGCATGTGAATTCTCACCTCCATGTGTTAGAATTTAATTGATTCAAAATAAATAAAGAGATAAAAAAAAGGTAAGAAAATGAAAATAAATAAATGAACGACAGATAATGCACATTAGAAATTGCTTGTTTTTGTTTCGGAAAGGCAAACGTTGTAAAGAGTTTTAAATCGAAAAGTATTTCCTGTAACCATCTAAAAAGCAATATCACTAATTAAAATGGTTTGCTATTAAAAAAAATGCTAATTAAAATTGCATGTTTAAGTTTACCCTGTACAATTTTCTGATTTAAATGTGATTAAGTTAAACATTAAATTAAAAATTTGAAAGATAAATATGCAAAGGAAAATTTGAAAGTTCAATACTAGAAATAGGTAAATGGCCAAAACGAGGTAACCCCTCCCCCCCCCCCCCCCCCAAAAAAAAGAAAGAAAGAATACCAAGAACCTCTAAATATTTTAGTGGTTCAGTAGACACTCTTGGTTAAAATATTAATTTGAATAAAGTTGAAAATTATTACTTTAATTTGATGTAGATAGAAATATTGAGAAATAAATTGAGGAGTTGAGGGGGTGTAATTTGGACATTACTTATTTTCAACTCTTATGAATAAGAAACAAATGTATCTATTGTTTTTTATTTATTTCTCTGCATCACATCATGCATTTATTACTTACATTTTGAACAATATTTTCAAATCAAAACAATATTATAAAGAAAAGAAAGTAGACACTTTCTTAATGAAACAAAGAAAAAAATCATTCCCTGCACCGAACATTGAAAATAAGGACTTGTACTTATTTTCAATGTTCGTGGAAAAGCAATGTTTACATTTAATTTTGACAGAGATTTTAAATACAACTTAGCATGAAGAAAACTCATTCATTCCATACTAACAGTTCAGGTCATTACCACATAAAGATTACAACAAAAGTCTCTAATGTTCAATTTATTTTTTGGTGTTGTTATATCTGTAAACTTTATTTCAAATATAGAATTTCTAACATTTTTACACACAAAAAAAAGAGAAAACAAAGACATTTTTCTCAATGACGAAATTAAAATCAAATTCAGGGTACCAGAACAGAATTTGTAGTTTTTATAAATTTTGGGGCACACTATTATTGTCAATAACTGCATAAGTAACAAAATAAGCAAAGATTAATCTTTGTGTTTTCTGAAATGCAACGTAACTTTAAAATATTCACATGTTCAAAATGGTTATTATTATCAAATTTTTAAAAATTCTTTACTCCAAAGCCCCCCCCCCGTGTCCGTTTACCTTGTCGTGGTGGGGGGGGGGGCTTGCGGTGTGGTGAGTTCGGGGCGAGCTCTTGGGAGGAGTAGTGAACCCCCAGTTGCTCAAACAGAATATCGGCGGGAGGGGATTTTCTTCCCTTCCTTCCCTCATCACACTTACCAAATGCGGACAAAAACCCCTAAGCCAAGGTGTGTCAACCGTGCCTATGGCTGCGTGGTACCGGGGGTAGTCGGTGCCTCAAACGGGAGACTTCAGGGATAGCAGGCGAACCCTGTCGTACGCAGCCTTACCTCTGTGTAGGGGGGCTACACAGGGGCTAGACCCCACTTTTCCCCCTAGTTCTCTGGTTTTTTATGGATATAAACACAAAGAACACTTCTCCCCCTTGTGGGGAGCGTCAGACTGAATCGAATAGCACCGCAAAATTTTTTATTATCAAACGTTCTGATCCTAATTTAAATTTATCAAAAGTATCTCCTTTTCTCATCAACAAAGCTCTCGTTAATCAAATAGGGGAATTTCAATCAGTTAAAAAATTGCGTAATGGTGAGCTTCTCGTCGAAATAAAACATCAAAGACAAACCACATCCATTATGTCTGTCAAACAAATAGGATCCTATCTTGTAACTGTTGCCGAACATAAAACCCTTAATTTTTCCCGAGGAATAATATCAGAACCTGACCTTCTCTTTACACCCGAGGAGGAAATCTTGGAGGAAATGAAGGACCAAAACGTAAGTGCAGTAAAAAGGATTACAATAAAACGCAATGGCGAAATGATCAATACTAAACATGTCATTCTAACATTTAAAACACCCGTCCTCCCCCCACGTGTTAAAGCTGGCTATCTCTCTTGCCCAGTTCGCCCCTATATTCCAAATCCGCTCCGGTGTTTCAAATGCCAGCGGTTTGGACATTCGAAAATTGCGTGCCGTGGTACTGACACCTGTGCCAGGTGTGCAGAGCCCGGTCACGATAGTAATACATGTTCTAAGACCTATAAATGCGTAAACTGCAAGGGGGAACATCCTTCATACTCCAGATCATGCCTAAAATGGATCTCAGAAAAAGAAATTCAGGTGATTAAAACAACACAAAAAATATCCTATCCAGACGCAAGAAAACTGGTTGAATCTCGCACACCTACAACAGGTCTTTCAAATGCAGCAGCCATCAAAAAGGTATTTAAATCTGCAAGCACACAAACAGATGCAGAAACTGACACCTCAACTAATCCCAATACCGTAAACACAACCAAATCAAATAAACAAACTAATAGTCCAAAATTTTCTTTTAAAAAAACTAACCAAAATCAACAACAAAAACAAAAAACAAATACTGTATCTGTTACTGTTAATGAAAACATTCCAATCGCACAAAATTCGAAAAAACTAATTGAAAAAAAGAAAATTATGCAAACACGTGCTAAAATTGGGGTGGCCACTAAACAGAGGCCCCCAAAATATTATAATTTTAAAAAGGAGGACTTTTTGCTTTCCAGCAAAAAAGTCAAATTGACTAAATCCCAACTACTTCCTCCCCAAGAGGAAGACGAGGATGTTGAATTTGAAGATCTTCCGCCATCCGACGATGAAGGGTGGACGGACCATCCTCCTTCATGAGCCGCTCCCTCTTCTTCCGGCCGTTTCTCCTTCCTTTTCTCTTCATGGCCCTGAGCATTCTTTCTTGGAATTGTCAGAGTTACTCGCATAATGTCACGGATATAAAAGATCTTGTCGAATTTCACCAACCGGCCATATTCTGTCTGCAAGAAACATTCCTATCGCCCACTGATAAACCGAGGTTGAAAGGTTTCGACATATACCGCAAGGACTGCTTGTCAGGTGACCGTCGTTGTGGAGGAGTGGCACTGCTAATCTCGAATGATTATGCATCTAACCAGCTCAATACCAACACATCCCTGCAAGCAGTAGCTGCGCGCGTTCGCCTTCACTCGCTGTTTACAATTTGTACTGTATATATTCCACCTTCTTACGACTTGAGAGGCGTGGAATTGCAAACACTTGTAGATCAACTTCCTCCCCCATACATCATCTTGGGGGATTTCAATGGCCATAATCCTCTCTGGGGGAGTCCCGACTCCAACAGTAGAGGTTTAACAATAGAGAATTTTATCGAAGACAATGATCTTTGCATTCTTAACAACGGCGAAAACACTTATTTTCATCTTCCTACCCAGACTTACCACGCCATCGATCTCGTTATATGTTCACCTTCTTTTCTGCCCCTTTGGGATTTCCAGGTGGAGGGTGGTCTCTACACCAGTGGCCATTTTCCGATCAAGATTACCTCTACTGCAAGCTGCGGCCATCAGCAGCATCAGCAAGCCCATCTTCGCATTGATCGAGCTGATTGGGCAGCATTTACCCAGTTGGGAGAAATTAAATATGAAGACGTGATTGATATTGATATCGGTGTAGCGGTAAAGCGAGTAACCGACATAATATTGACGGCAGCGAACGTTGCAATTCCAAGAACCACTAAAGGTAGGATCAAATTCCCTAAACCTTGGTGGAACTTCGATTGTCAGGAGGCTCATAAGGCACAAAGAAAAGCATGGAGCACTTTTCGTCGGTATCCGACCACACAAAATCTTGTGGCACTTAAACGAGCTCGTGCTGAAGCTCGGAGGATTCGACGAAAAAGCCAGCGGGACTCGTGGCAGGCTTATGTCAGCACAATCACGACGTCCACCCCATCTAAGACAGTGTGGGGTAAAATCAAAAAAATTTCTGGCAACTACAATACGTCTTGTGCTCCCATTCTGGAGAAAAATGGTCAACTTTTGTCGGATCACAAAGAGGTGGCTAACTGCCTGGCGACTCATTTAGCAGAAGTCTCCAGTGCAAATAACTACTGCAAAAAATTTTTAACTATCAAATCACGCAAAGAACAAAGAGTTCTAGATTTTAATTCAAACATTTTTCATCAATACAACACAAAATTTACATTTCAAGAATTAGATATTGCTTTACAAAAATCAAAAAAAACATCACCTGGCCCTGACGAAATACACAATAGTATGTTAAAAAACCTAAGCAGGTCTTCATTAGAAAATATTCTGAGACTATTTAATAGAATTTATTCTGAGCACAAATTCCCCAAATTCTGGAGCCAAGCAATAGTAATTCCTATTCTTAAACCAAACAAACAATCTGATAAACCCGAGAGTTACAGACCTATAGCTCACACAAGCTGCCTTTGCAAAGTAATGGAGCGGATGGTAAACGCCAGGCTCATGTACATTTTGGAGTCTTGCCATCTGCTATCTTCATATCAAAGTGGATTCAGGCGCGGCAGATGTACCATAGACAACCTACTGCTTTTCGAAACAGCAATAAGAGAAGCATTTCTCAAACGAAAACATCTTGTGAGCGTATTTTTTGACATTGAAAAAGCATATGACCGTACCTGGAGATATGGCATCCTCAAAACCCTGCACGAGTATGGGTTACGAGGTAATCTACCCATCTTTCTCTCTAATTTTCTTAGAGATCGAACTTTTCGCGTACGTGTCAAGTCTGTTTTGTCAGATACCTTCATTCAAGAAGGAGTTCCCCAGGGAAGTGTACTAAGCGTAACTCTTTTTGTAATAGCAATCAACAACTTAATCGAACAACTGCCTCCCGCTGTCAAGGGTACCATGTTCGTTGATGACTTTCAAATTTCTTTCTCTTCATCGAGCATGAGTATCATTGAAAGACAACTTCAAATCGCTTTAAATAAAGTATCACAATGGGCAGAGGAAAATGGCTTCCCTTTCTCTGCTCAAAAAACCTTCTGCATCCACTTCTGCCGTAAAAGAGGGCTTCACCCTGATCCAAGTCTTCTCCTTAACAATCAACCAATAGCTGTAAAAGACCAAGGAAAATTCCTTGGTCTCACACTTGATAATAAACTCAAATTTATACCGCATATACAAGAGCTAAAAAAGAAATTTTTACTGAAATTAAATATCCTTAAAGTCTTAGCGAATACTTCTTGGGGTGCTGATACACAGTCTCTGTTAAGAATATACAGGGCTCTTATACGCTCAAAACTTGATTATGGATGCCAAATTTATGGCTCCGCGGCAAAAACCTACCTGAAAAGTCTGGATCCAATACATAATCAGGCACTGCGCATCTGCACAGGAGCATTCCAAACCTCACCTATCAACAGTCTCCATATTCTTGCTCATGAACATTCTTTAAACAATAGACGCCTCAAACTTTCCTTGAACTTCTACTTCAAAACAAAACCTTACACTGATCACCCTTTACATCTTCATATTTTTAATCCATCTAATGTTGTCTTATTTCTTCATCGTCCTTCTGCAACCCCAACGTTTGGGATCCGAATGCGCCAGGTGCTCTTAGATTTGCAGCTGTCAGATTTAAATACTCTTAATAACATAGAACTAATTGAACCATGGTGCGAAGTAAATATATCAACCATCAATGACCTGGCTAAATTCTCTAAAGAGACTACCTCTAATGCTGCTTACCAGCAAATATTTTCTGATACAAAATGTAAATATTCTGATTACCATGTCATTTTCACTAACGGATCAAAAGGAAACGAACACGTCGGCTTTTCTACAATAGTGGATGGTCACGTTACGGCAGAAAAATTAAACCCAGCTTGCTCTGTATTTACTTCAGAAATAAAAGCCATATCTACATCTCTTCAATCCATAACCCAATCCAATTACAAAAAATGGGTGATATACACTGACTCAAAGAGTTCAGTGGAAGCCATCACTCACTGCAACAATAACAGCCACCCAATTGTCCTTCAGTCATATCATTTATACAAATACCTTACACAAAATCATTTTCAAGTTCTCTTCTGTTGGATCCCTGGTCATGTGGGAATTGCAGGCAATGAAGCAGCCGATTCAGCTGCCAGAGCCGCAAGTATCCTGGTTGATCACACTGTCCCTTTTGACGACATTAAAAACGTAATTTCTGAATGTCTTAACACGCATTGGCAGCGGTCCTGGAATCTTGAAACACAAAATAAATTACATTCCATCCAGCCCTCGGCTAAAGGTTTCACATCTTTACAACTTACCAGGAGACAACAAGTATTACTAGCTCGACTTCGCATTGGTCACACAAGGTTCACTCACAAATACCTCTTATGTCGCGAACCAGCTCCAACGTGCATTACATGTAATGTGAATCAGACAGTGTTACATATTTTAAGTAACTGCCCTAATTTTAACCAAACACGTTTTAAATATTTTAATAATTTTAACCCCTCTTTGAAGGAGTTGCTGGGGGACCCACCCCATTGCAATTTGTACTCCTTCCTCCAGGAGATTGGATTCTCCCTTTTAATTTAGTGTTTGTGCCGTTAAAATGTGATTTGTCTTTTTCTTGTTATTCAAGGTTTTTTATCCAACATATTATTTCATACGTTATTTAAATGTTTTTAATGTCTACTTGTTTTTTATTACTTATTTTAAACTACCTATGTTTATAGCTCTCACCTTAAAACACGCTTACTCCTATACTTATCTATATATTTTATCCCAAAAAAACGTTTGGCGCAGTATAGCCCTGAAGGGCTCTTGCGCCATATAAAATAAACAAACCAACCAACCAATCTTTACTCCAAAGTATCATTTTCTAAAACTAATTACTATATATGGACAAAACACAAGTTTAATCAAAAATTTCAGTCACTTATAAGCATAAAGAAAATAAATTTTGTTATAGGCTTTACTCCCATCTACTCAATTAGGGAGTTTCGATTAGACAGGGCAAAATATACTGATGCTTGTAATTTATTTTCTTTTATACTATTTGTGAAGTGAATGTTTGTGGGGGAAAAAAACCCCCTTGATTGAAATAAATTGAATTTTTTGTTCAGATTTTTTCATATAGATTGCAATTCCATTCATTACCCTGTATCATAGATGGATGAACATGACCTATATTCCAACATCCTGAAAAATGCTTCCAGAATTTAGTCAGAAACAGAGAAGGTGCATTGACAGTCGGAAGTGGACTAAGATAACAGTAGCTACCTATCCCTTCCAAAATTGGAGTTATTTGCAGTTATTCAAATCCTTTCCTGTAGTTTAAGTGGGGAGAAAAATCTCTTCTTGAGAGGGGGGAGGGATTTCTGGATAACTACACAAAGAGAATAAGCATCAATGAACTGTTCATTTAATACTGAAATAAACAAACCTAAATATATCTTTCATAATTTTATGTATACCTAAATTTTTTAGCATTGCATTGAATACCGAAAAATTTATTAAAAATCTAAATTGAAAACAATATTTTTACATGACAAACAAGCATAAACCTAGGCATTTGTTTTACAAAACAAATTCAAAACTCTAAATTTAGAGAATCAAAATAGAAATCCAGCTATTTCTCAATTTCTGTTGCAAAATTATTGTTTGTTTTACCTCTTTACATTTCAATATTATTATACAAATGAATGATAATAAATATGATAATAAGCGTGACAAATCAGAAATACAGCACTGTTTGTATGAAGAAGATCAAAATTTCATTTAATTACACTATTTAGCATTTAAACACAGAATTTTTGTTGGTTTGTTTGTCATTGTTGAAAGTCCAAAGACCATTTCGGCAACAAATTTCCTGAAGTCATCAGCATAATAAGAATTTAACGGGGCAATTTTCAGTCCTGCTGATGAATAAAAAACAGTTGTGGCTCCTACTTTGTAATATGAGCGGTTGAAAGGAAGTGACAAAGCCCTGGGAAGTGACCCTCTCTCTATCCCGTTTTCTCCTACAATATTGGTCATTAAGATAAGTGGCAGAGACTCCCTACGGCTTCTGAAAAGGAACTTAGGGTGGTCTAGCTGTTTTTATTTTCTGATATATTTTATTCCAAGTCAAAAAATCCTTCACTTTTCAACTAACAAAAATTAATATAATAAAAAATTGACATTAAAAAAAACAAAAAAACGAGGGTCAACCGGCGCCTTTTGGAGTGGCGCACCGGGCAAATGCCCACGTTGCCAGTCCAACGCTGCAAACACCGTTAAGCCGATGTCTTTCACTTCGCATTCTTTTGCTTCTGCTTCAGCCAAACACTCGACGATTTTGCAAATTGGCACAGCCTTGATGTATCTGTAAGAGTCACATTTTAAAACTATATTTGAGGAACATTGCTATGAATACAAACACATCAAAACTAATTGTTGGGCTGAAGCAGATATATATAGGTGTCTGAGAAAATAATTGGGTTGTCAAGTTTTGCAATGTTTGACGCATGTATATTTTTGCAACGAATTTTAGATTTTAAAACCAACATTTTCAGTCTGTCTGATTAAATTAAGGTGGAAGGAGTGAATCAGAGATTTAATCGGGTCCTTAAGATCGGTGGGTCAAACAGAAAATTTTTCCGAAATTAAGGTCCTAAAAACGCAATTTTAAGCCTTCTTTAGTCTCGTCAAGGAGGTCATGGCATCCTTTTGAATCTTCGTTTTGGAGCCACGTTTAAATTTACTATCCGAGGCAAAAGCCCTGATCTGTAACCGAGCAGTTCATTCGTGATTTTAATTCGAAAAAAATGCTGTAAAGGGGGAAAATTACAAAATTTTAGTTCGACATTCATATGTTTGACTCTCAGGGGAGTCACAGTTTTCCACTGTCTCTCCACGCATCCGCGATTCACTTACTTTGATAATTGAATATTTAAAATTCAGCATACTTATTTGACTTATTGTAAGTTATCTAGTGAGAAATTCTTGAGGAATTTTGCTTGATTAAAAGAACTATATGATGCGGCCTGCGGCCGCCCCTTGCTTTGGCCGCCCTTGTGCGGTGCACACCTGCTAGGATCGGCCCTGAAAATCCCGTTCTACGTTCGTCAAGTATGTCTAAAGCCTCCTGTAAAGTAGAAATAGTAAAACATCAAGAAAGTTATCACATACAATTTTAAAGGTAAAACAAAGTAGAATGCATCAAACATGAAAATAGAATGAATTCTAAGCTGCAAAGTGTTGGTCAAGTAAACTGGAAAGCTGCAACAGGATTTGATTATAAATCTGACACCAAACCTCCCCTTACAACCATCCAGTAATGTAGAAGAGCCTGTAGTAATTTGATTCTTGTTTTGCTGTCGAGAAATTGCTTGAAATTATGTGTATTTGATGCTCCGACAATTTAACAAAAAAAATTTCTGACAGAGAAAAAAGTATAGTATACTGTAAGTCATATGCGGTACGATAAGCTTTTGTTTATAACGCATTTACTAAATAAAAATGCTGTGAAAAGTGCATATTTCTTTGAATTAATAATCTTTTGGCAAATGCCATAGAACACAATATTTATCAAATATTGGAACTCATAAGACTAGTGCATTCGTATCTAGCGATGGCTTGTCATTTCGTGTTGACAAGCACCAAGCATGTTCAAAGAACTTTATTTTTTCTACGGAAATCCATGGAAAACAAGCTTGTTTGACTTTTATGATTTTTAACTACACTCATAAGAACAATAAACCACCGAACAGAATGTTCTGTTCACATAAATTAATGTAAGCAAATACCTTCTGCTTAACCTAGAGTCCCTATATGAAAACGTAGTTTTCAGAGTTGCGACAACAGCTACGCTCGGAAAGCGCAACCGGTTACAGGGGGGAAGATAGGGTTGCCGCCGAGCTGCAAGATTGGCTCCTTGTTCGCTTTCGAGTTTCATTTAAAAAAATAGTCGCAAACGGGAGCGAAAAGAGTGGCTGAAACAGGTTCTGACGGATGTAAGCACGCGGATTCGAAAATGCATGCCGTTCAATAAGTGAAACGCTCAATTTTGATTCAAACATTAAAAAAAGACAAAATGGCAGTGTGTTAGCAGAATTAAGAGCAGATTTTTTTTCTTAAACCCTATTCTCTTTAATACTATCAATTTAAATTAATCAAAAGATTCCGAGACAACGAAAATTATATTATAATTTTAATTGATTCAAAATGAATGAAAGAATAAAAACTGATTAAGAAAATGAAAATAAATAAATAAGCAACAAATAACGAACATAAAAAATTGCTTGTTTTTGCTACATTAAATTAAGCTTAAAAAAGATTTTTGAACATAGAAATATTTCTTATATTGATATCAAAAGCATTACTTATTTTTTTTTCTATAAAAGGAAAAATATACAATTTTCTGATTTAAATGGAACCAAGTTTAGCATTAGCTTAAAAATTCCGAAAGGAAATATATGCCTGGGATGCCCACCTCCAGGGGGGGGGGGTGCTATTAGGGGTGTGGCACCCATGTATATGCAAAGGAAAGTTTGAAAGAGTAATACTAGAAATATGTAGAAGCTTAAAACAAGGTATCCTATACAGGCTAGGATCTATACATTTTAGGCCTCCCTGCAACGAAATCTGTATAGCCCCTCCCCAGAGGCCATCAGTGTATATTTGTAACGTTAAATAAGTCTTAGTGCTGGGTTTTGTCAATTATTTCTTTCATTTCAGAGGCCGTTGGACCCCTTAAGACGTGGGGCACCCCACACTGCGGGATCCTATCTCGCCCCAACACACTCCAAAAAAAAAGAGAGAGATTAAGAACCTCTGAATATTTTAATGGTTTAGTGGGCACACCTAGTTAATAGATTAATTTGTATAAAGTTGAAAACTGAAATTATATTAATCAGAGGTCATTTTTATTTGAAACTAGATGCAGATAGAAATATTTAGAAATAATGGGAAGTTAAGGTGGGGGGGGGGGGGGGGATTTTGACACATATTTTTTCAACCTTCTTATATGCATAAGAAACAGATGTGTCCATTATTTTATATATATTTCTTGAAAGTACACTATCTATTATGTAAAATTTTCAACAACATTTTTATACCAAAACAATACTAGAATGAAAGGTAGTTAAATAGTAGATTTTTTTTAATGAAACAAAATTAAAACAATTCAGAGCACCAAAAAAGGACTTGTACTTATTTTGAATTTTTATGACAAAGCAAAAACTAAAAATTGAAAACAATTAAGCATGAGGAAAACTCATTTATTTCATGCTAAATTTTTCAGATCAATAGCATGATCTTATTGTTGTAATCTTGTTGTTGTTAACAACATAGATCTCTGTTGTTCAATTTACTTTTTGGTGTTATTGTATCTATAAACTTTATTCAAAACACAAAATTTTCAGCATTTTCATCCGAAAAAGAAAACATTACTTTAGTTAAAAACTTAAGTCACTAATGGGCTAATCTTCAAAAAGTGCAACTTTGCTGTCACATGCCTTTTACAGTTAAAACTAAGGAATAATTTATTATTTTTTAATTTCAGCAAAAATAAATCCATTTAAATCTGCCGACAGTTTTTTTTTTTTTTTTTTGTAATAATTTTTATTTCTTTTTTTTTTTTTTTTTTGGTTCGCAGCATGTGAATTCTCACCTCCATGTGTTAGAATTTAATTGATTCAAAATAAATAAAGAGATAAAAAAAAGGTAAGAAAATGAAAATAAATAAATGAACGACAGATAATGCACATTAGAAATTGCTTGTTTTTGTTTCGGAAAGGCAAACGTTGTAAAGACTTTTAAATCTAAAAGTCTTTCCTGTAACCATCTAAAAAGCAATATCACTAATTAAAATGGTTTGCTATTAAAAAAAATGCTAATTAAAATTGCATGTTTAAGTTTACCCTGTACAATTTTCTGATTTAAATGTGATTAAGTTAAACATTAAATTAAAAATTTGAAAGATAAATATGCAAAGGAAAATTTGAAAGTTCAATACTAGAAATAGGTAAATGGTCAAAACGAGGTAACCCCCCCCCCCAAAAAAAGAAAGAAAGAATACCAAGAACCTCTAAATATTTTAGTGGTTCAGTAGGCACTCTTGGTTAAAATATTAATTTGAATAAAGTTGAAAATTATTACTTTAATTTGATGTAGATAGAAATATTCAGAAATAAATTGAGGAGTTGAGGGGGTGTAATTTGAAACATTACTTATGAATAAGAAACAAATGTATCTATTGTTATTTATTTATTTCTCTGCATCACATCATGCATCTATTACTTACATTTTGAACAATATTTTCAAATCAAAACAATATTATAAAGAAAAGAAAGTAGACACTTTCTTAATGAAACAAAGAAAAAAATCATTCCCAGCACCGAACATTGAAAATAAGGACTTGTACTTATTTTCAATGTTCGTGGAAAAGCAATGTTTACATTTAATTTTGACAGAGATTTTAAATACAACTTAGCATGAAGAAAACTCATTCATTCCATACTAACAGTTCAGGTCATTACCACATAAAGATTACAACAAAAGTCTCTAATGTTCAATTTATTTTTTGGTGTTGTTATATCTGTAAACTTTATTTCAAATATAGAATTTCTAACATTTTTACACACAAAAAAAAAAGAGAAAACAAAGACATTTTTCTCAATGACGAAATTAAAATCAAATTCAGGGTACCAGAACAGAATTTGTAGTTTTTATAGATTTTGGGGCACACTATTATTGTCAATAACTGCATAAGTAACAAAATAAGCAAAGATTAATCTTTGTGTTTTCTGAAATGCAACGTAACTTTAAAATATTCACATGTTCAAAATGGTTATTATTATCAAATTTTTAAAAATTCTTTACTCCAAAGTATCATTTTCTAAAACTAATTACTATATATGGACAAAACACAAGTTTAATCAAAAATTTCAGTCACTTATAAGCATAAAGAAAATAAATTTTGTTATAGGCTTTATTCCCATCTACTGAATTAGGGAGTTTCGATTAGACAGGGCAAAATATACTGATGCTTGTAATTTATTTTCTTTTATACTATTTGTGAAGTGAATGTTTGTGGGGGGGGGGGAAATAACCCTTAATTGAAATAAATTGAATTTTTTGTTCAGATTTTTTCATATAGATTGTAATTCCATTCATTACCCTGTATCATAGATGGATGAACATGACCTATATTCCAACATCTTGAAAAATGCTTCCAGAATTTAGTCAGAAACAGAGAAGGTGCATTGACAGTCGGAAGTGGACTAAGATAACAGTAGCTACCTATCCCTTCCAAAATTGGAGTTATTTGCAGTTATTCAAATCCTGTCCTGTAGTTTAAGTGGGGAGAAAAATCTCTTCTTGAGAGGGGGGAGGGATTTCTGGATAACTACACAAAGAAAATAAGTATCAATGAACTGTTCATTTAATGCTGAAATAAACAAACCTAAATATATCTTTCATAATTTTATGTATACCTAAATGTTTTAGCCTTGCATTGAATACCGAAAAATTTATTAAAAATCTAAATTGAAAACAATTTTTTTACATGACAAACAAGCACAAACCTTAAAGCATTTGTTTTACAAAACAAATTCAAAACTCTAAATTTAGAGAATCAAAATAGAATTCCAGCTATTTCTCAATTTCTGTTGCAAAATTATTGTTTGTTTTACCTCTTTACATTTCAATATTATTATACAAATGAATGATAATAAATATGATAATAAGCGTGACAAATCAGAAATACAGCACTGTTTGTATGAAGAAGATCAAAATTTCATTTAATTACACTATTTAGCATTTAAACACAGAATTTTTGTTGGTTTGTATGCCATTGTTGAAAGTCCAAAGACCATTTCGGCAACAAATTTCCTGAAGTCATCAGCATAATAAGAAGCATAACAAACATGAATAGCATATTATGTATGGAAGTTTATTATTTTTTTAAACAACTTCATTAGTTTGTATAAAGCTGTCAAGCTAAGAAAACTTGGAAAATGATTTCTGGACATCCTTGTAAACTAAATATTGGAGATCATTCTATTATACAATTCTTTAAGCGAACAGTACAATACTTTCATGAGTTTTCTAGAACATCTGCATCAGGGCTATAATTCAGCTAGTAGTTGAGCTTTCTTCAAGTTGCAGAATATCTGGAAGAAACTTAAAAAACATTAAGGGCAAATAAATTCAAAAGCAGAAGTAAAACTCTTCAAATGTGCTAAATCATCAATATGGCTGAACACAATTGGCAGGAATGTTTCTTTCGACTTACGCGAGGGGTCTTGGAACGCATCCCTCGCGTAAGTCGGGACTCGACTGTATATCAAAATATCGGATATTTTCGAACCCTGATCTTTACAGATAATCTCAAAACCCCACTATGACAGCCTTTATTTTAAAATGCAATTCTACACTAGTTAAAATTTAACTCCACATTAATCGAGATAGGATTATTTAAAAATCATTTTCCCACCAAATATCGAAATTTTTACGAACTTGATGTGGGGTGAGAGCTTCATGTACTTTATTTTTCTGCTGATCTAGAAGAGTAGAATTCTTCTAAAGTTTGATTCCAAGAAACAGGTTGTGTCATAATGACACACGATAGACGTGAAACATTTCAACTATTCATCAAACACTTTTGAACAGATTGTGTTTCTTATTCATATTTTTACATAAAATTATATACATGTGTCCACTGATAATGATCATCTTCTTCCTTCTTAAGAACAAAAATGATCTGTTTACGATAACTAAAGTAAGTAATTGCAAATGTACATATTGATCTCCGCGCTGCCTGAACGCAGTACATGCAACCATACAAAATGAGAAAGGAAGCGAGAAGAGTGTAATGTCTCACTTTTCTCCAATACCTGAAGGCAAGCAAGCCACTGCTTTCCTTCTAACCGATATTGCTTATCCCCACCACTTTTCGTCACACAAAAAGGTTGGATCATAACTTCAAAGCCCTCGCATAAAAAGTTTCACTTAAAAAATCTTTGATTCAGCATTTTATCATAAAAGTATTGATATTTCAAACCGCAAAACTTTAAATGTACCTAATTTCTGACAAACAAGAGCTGTGGCTGGGAGGACTTTTACAATCTCAAAAACCCATGATAACGGTCCTGATCTCAAAGGTAATTCAACACTTGTTAAAAGTTTATTATGTATCAATCATGGCCATAATTATTTTAAAATCATTTTCTCAATAAAAATAGAAATTTTTACTAACCTGAAGCGGGGTGATAGCATGCAGTGGCGTAGCCAGGATTCTGATTCGGGGGGGGGGGGGGGGCAGGCGATTTTATCAATGTACTACCAAATTAACTATTTTTCATTAAATCGCGAATTACGTTATTAAAAATAGATTTCATCATGTATTATGCGCATTATAAATTATTAGTAATAATTCATTAAAAATCAATAAAAATTAATTGCACCCATATTTGTGGTGCTGGATATTTTCGATGATAAATAACATCAAGATTAATGCACCAGTAATATGCTAAAAAATGTAAATGTTTTTAATTTTTAATCAAAAATAATGAAATGTATTTACCATAATGTTAATTAGCTATTTAAAAGTACATAAAAATTATCTTGCATTAAAAATTTAGTCGTCTCTTATTTTTTAAAAATTCTTCCGCTATTTCTTCATCTGAAATTTTGAGTTCTCTGTGTATTGACATCAGAGCAAGTCCATTTAGACGTTCTTCGCCAATAGTGCTCCTTAGATAGGTTTTTACTCTTTTAAGGGTCGAAAATGTCCTTTCTACTGCTGCCGTAGAGACGGGAAGAGTGGCCAGTATTAAAAGAAGAATATGGACGTTTGGGAAAATATATAGTGTGTGTGTATGTGTGTGTTCCATAAAATTGTTTAAAATCATTTTCATCAAGTATGAAATAAAAACTATATTCATGATTAGTATGTACCCTTCATCAGTTGAAACAAGATTCGGATCAAAATTAAATAGTTTAGTTTACTAAGAAAATATCGAGAAGGCTTCATTCAGCAGTTCAATTTTTTTTTTTTTTTAAATAATTATTCTTAGAATCCCGTAAGAGATCTAAAGAAAACTTTAGATTTGATTTCTAAATTGAAATTTAAAGAAACTAATCTTTTTAATTATCTCATTAGTTAGAAGAGAACTGATGAAGAAGGAAGCTACGGTAAAATAATTTAAAAGCTAAAATAAACAGAACAGGAGCTATTATGTACCATTAATTACTTCGCTGTTAGTGTAGAGTTGGTAAAATATATTTCGAAGAATTTTATGATGCTTAAGAAAAATATTTAGACGTATTTAAATAAAATTTAGGGAAAAGAAACTCACATTAAACTGAATTATAAATATTATGTAATACGTTAATGAAATCTTTTGTTCGTCACTACATTGTTTTGTCTGAAGTTTTCTCACTCCACTTCCCCAGTAAAACAAATAACTGTTTGGTCAAATGTGCAGCTCTATTCATTTTTATTTGAATTGTCGTATGGTTTGTAAAAAAAAAATCTATTTGTTTTTAAATCTGAAAGGTAATTCAATTATTGAATAGTAAAGCTAACTAGAATTATTAGCTAAACCTAATTTTCATTTTTGGTACGTTAAACTATTGTATGGCTTCACATCTGCTAGAAAATAAATTTTGTGTCAATCAACCAATTTTTTTTACTTATTCTATTTTTTTTTTTTTTTTTAGTTTATATAAATTTCGAATAATGCGGTATCGGTAATAGCAAAATTAGTTACTTGTTAAAACGATACTAAAAAAAAGTCATTTCGTCGACTAGTTGCAAATAACGAGTACAAAAATTGTGAACTTATAGGGACAAAACCAAACTCTCATTCTTAAGAATGAAATATCATAAAATAATTAAATTCAAATTAAATAAATAAATAAAAAGCTCAATAATTAAAAACAATCGTTTTTTTTTAATTAAAGAATCTTTTTCCTTATCCTCAATCGTGAGCCCTTGTAACTTTTACAAGGCTCCCTATTCGTCACAATCTTGATGGGATATGCATTTTTCAATGTAAAAGTAGCTAAATCAATAAATCTCCTCTCGAAATTTAACATATGATTTTTTCTTGAAACCAAATCCCCCCTAGCCGCTTGTTTTAAAGAATAACAGCAATGAAATATGAAATAAAAAGTCAGCAGTTCATAAAATATTGCAGGATAATTTACCTCATTTATTTGTAGAATCCATCAAAAATTTCTCTTTGTACACGCTTTTTCCTTCTGAACTGAAAGAGAACTTTAACGTACAGCGGAATCAAAAATAAAACTTGTGTTTGGGTAGAAAACCGAAAACGGACTGATTCTTATCCCACTGCATCCAAATAAATTTCTCCCTTCCGTTATTGTAAAATGATTAAACTAATGTTTTCTGAAAAACGATCCCTCTCCACTGGATACTTTTTGTAGATGCTTCAGGACAAAAAGACCGAGCCAAGAAGGAACAATTTGGAAGTTTTATTAGGCATCAATCTTCAAGGGAAAGTGTCAATGGATTTCTGTTACAAATTGTTGTCGATTTGGGTAATTTGCGCTTTCACAAGAGCCGAAAGCACTTCCGTGGCAGGGGCAGGGTCCGTATTGTGGTCTGGTGATTAGTGCAATCTGTTTAGTATTGTCCAGCTCGAGGACAGAGTGCGGGTGGCGCAGACAATCTGACAGATAACTGGGCAGTAAAACTCGGCCATTATCAATTTAGACGCCGTCATTCCTGGAACATACATTGCATAAAGGGCCCCGTTGTTTACAATAGAAGACTGAAGAATCCGCTTTAGGGGGCCCTTCTAAACTCGACTGGTAGTACCAAGGCCATAAAAGTTACAAGGGCTAGCTGAATCCTTTGATCTTTCCCTTCCACCGCCGAAAGGACAGCGAGAGTAGAAAACTCGTTTTTGACGTCATCGGGTACACTCCGCGGGACAATCCAGTGTGTGTGTGCCCAAAGAACTGCTGTATGCCTTAGCTAAAATACAATTTAAAAATTTGTTCTCTGTACAAGGGTTGTTAAAGAAGCAGTTGAAGGGGCCCAGGCCAATTCCAGACAAGGTTAAAAATCACTTATTATGAATAAGGATATGAATATTGTTTTCAAGGTTTGATTTTAATTTGGAAATGTCTCATAACATTTGACTAGGGTTTCTTCAGAAATATGCTCCTGCGCTAGATCAGTTGCAGGTCATTTTTCCTCCACGTGATGCTAAAGTAGACATTAAAGGTCACATTTTTTAGAATCGAAAATATAATGTGTGTAATTATATTTGAAAGTATTGAAAATGCCTTCACGTGCTGATGGCCTAGCACTGAAAAGTTCTGGAAACTTAAGCTTTCCTTCAAAATTTTCAAAGAGCTCAAAACACATCAAAAAATTGAGAATACAACCTTCTTTTCTGTTTTTAAATGCTTTTTTTTTTATGGAATACTAAATTTGAAGCTGCTTCAATAAATAATTGGAGGAAGAATTTTAAAAAGTTAAGATAAAGAGCTAGGCAAATTTCATAAAATGTGGTGTACGAAGTTATTTTTTAATGCAGGATTTGGTTCAACCCTGTCACATTGCAACTTAATGATATTTAATTAGTTTAGTAACGGCACTGTGAGACCGTAATAAATTTCCTTCAACCGTAAAATTACAATATCTAGATGTAATGCATGAAATTTCTTTGTAAATATTATTCAATAGATTTAACTAAACAATTTCTTGAACACTGTATCCCCATGCTTAAAATAATTAATAATTCGCATGTAAAATGAGCACTGTATCGTGATTATTTCAATCGTGTATCTATTTTTGTAGGAGCTTTTTTTTTTTTTTTTGTGATCATTTAAAGCTTTCAAATCAGATACATTAGTGTTTTTGTGATTGTACAAAAGCTTGGCCATTTACCGTATTACCCCACATTATCCGGCATGCCGCAAAATTCGGGGGTCACCAGATTTTCAATAATACTTGCCTGGTCCTTTCCGGCATGCCGGAAAAATCGAGGTTAGGAAAAAAAAATAATATAAAAAATATATGATCAGCTTAAAAATGAATATAAGTTCTTTTCATATCTTATTGATATTAACAAACAGTTTAATTTTGTGAAAATATTTACTAACAATGCCATTTGTTATTTTAACAAGAAAAATATTGTTTGATAACAAATAATTTTATAAAAATTAAATTGAAACTATGTAAGCAAACATTTAAGCAGTAAGAGTCCGCCCCTAAACCAGTGCTAAATAATTTACCATAGCTATTCAATAAAGAAAAATTAAACTTACCTCTCTGAAAGGAACCTAAAATATTTTTATGTAAAAAAAATATGAATAAATCGCAGTAACGATGATTGTTTCTGAACTGATTACTTTATTGGCATGTAATTGAATCCATTAATTATGTCCCACCATAAATAGCACGCATATGTTATATGAAATGCACATTTATTTTGAAAAAAGGTTACTTTCGCGATTTATTTTTTTTTTTACTTACAGTGGTTTGACTTTTGATTGGACCGGAACGGGAAAATTTACTTTTGTTTTAATGCGAACTAAACACCGAATTATCCGGCATGCTGGAAAATTCGAATTTCTCGGCGTGCTGGTCAACCTCGCTTTTTTCCGGCATGCCGAATAATGCGGGGTAGTACGGTAACTGTTCTTCTGTATTGGAAGACTAATTTCCTGACCCATATAAAAAAAAGCTGTTGAACTTTTTTCTCGCGTAAGAACATTTGGAAGAATCCGATATTTGAACGAAAAACTTTCTGATTACAAAAGGTACGCCGGCATTTTTTTTTTTTTTTTTTTTGAATGGACTTTATCACAGAAGAAAACTTTGTAGAATATTCCGAAAGATTTCAATTAATTACTGTAACGTAATGTTTTGTAGAATTCAGACATGAAGAAATTTTTCAGTCTACAAATAAGTTAACTTTATAAATTTGATGATAATCATTGAAACTTTAAACTTGGTTTACGTTGCTAAATTTCAATACGTTATTTATAAATTGAAGTGAATAAAATGTTGATTAATAATTTCAGTAATCACCCATTAATCTGGGAAAATCATTTAAATGTACATACGGTATAAATGAAGAACGCGTTAGTACAATAATGTATTTTTGTAAGGCTGTATTTTTATTTTTTTAATTTTCTTTAATGCAGCTTTATATTTCATTCTCTTGAATTCAAAATACAACTTTTACTGTGTTCAAGTATTTTACTTATGTACATTGATTGAATTTAAAGGTTGTTTTGTTTAATTCGTTTTAAACAATCTAGAGGACCTGGATCCTCTATTAGTCCAGGTTAATGAGGTTCTACTTCAGTTTTCAAAAACAACGTTTGTTAAGATTCTTGTTCAGAGTTATAGTTACTTCGTAAAAAATAATTTTCTCTAAAACATATCGGCAGTATTTAGATTCAAATGGTATCGCGAAATTCAAATATGTTTTAATTATTCCTTATATCAATCTTTTCTCTTTCATTTTATTTGAGACAAGATTGAAATAACAATGTTATTAATATTATTTAAAGCCTAAAGGGACAAAATTATGTACACACGAGAGGAAACTTGACAAGCACAGTAAATTATTTTCGTTTCTTTATAAGATCAATTTTATTGTGCGAAATTTCCGCTTTCTACCTCTTTAAAACAGGAATATTGGCTAAAGAATATCCAAAACTACACAAGAGAAATTTTCATTGTAGATTTTAATTAGGTTTACTGTTTTTCGTATCGCTTATTAACTTGTTGATGGGACTCAAAGCATTTACCCTTGTATTTCATTCCTTTTTGAAGCTTAACAACCCTCAAGAAATAACATAAAAACGGGAATAGAGTGAGGAATTACGCACGCACGCACAACACAAATGTCCCAGATCGAGTGTACCTAGTGACGTCACTGGCACTTTCCGGGGCCATCGTGAAACCGACTGCCTTCACGATGGCCCCGGCTGGAGCCCACGCAGCAGAAATCGGAGTGACACGGACTTGCCGTTTTTGTGTCTGGTTGAATCGTCGTGATTGGTTAGGAGCGGAGGTGTGGCAAGTCGGTCGAGGGGCAAACCAGTCGAAGCCCCAAGAATCATTCTCAGAGCTTGCTAGCGCAAACGCTAACAGATGGAAAACTTTTCACATTTTCGAAGCGATATGCAGAGTGTTAGAGATTTAAAATGTGTTTCATCTCCCCAATTCGATGTTTGTTTGTTGTTTTTTTTTTCTTTTTAAATTTTTTAGCGAAATACTAAACGTTATTTCGACATGATCTATTTAGTTGTGTACAATTTTTCTGGGTGGGCCTGGCCCACCCGGCCCATAGTGACGAGCCGCTTCATTCGAACTTCTCTTTCACTTCAAAGCTGAAATTGTTTTAGAAAAATATCCACTTGGGCATTTTTTGAAAATTCAAGGTAAACAATTTAAATTTAAAGACAAGATACCCACCCCGATATGCAGGGGTGGCAGTATGGAAGTATATTAAGGACAGGCAGGGTGGAAGTATGTTAAGGAAAGTGGATTCTTGCATGACCAGTCCGCAACGTTCATACTTAGTTCCAACGGAAGAGCATATTCCTTGTAGATACTGTTATATTATCGTAGGCCCTGGTGGTTGTTCTCATAAACAACCGTTGGTCTATCGCGGAGAAGATGCAATTGAGCATTTTCTAACAAACCTTTTAAAAAAGGAGGCAAGAATATCCCAAATATTAAGATACGTTCAACCAATGATATATACTAAGGAGCATGAGGAAAAATTTAATTCAGCTTCCATTTGTCATATTTGCGAAAAACCATTAAAGGAAATAAAGTCTTTATTCCTCCTTTTAAGTCCACCACTTTCCAAAGCCCAAATGAGTTCTACTAATGTAAAGGAATTCATTAACTTGTTTCTCAACTCTGATACATATCTGGATCCTTTGGGACATCAAGCTGAATTGGAAATTTTATCTGATAAGTGCAATGAAAAGGATTTAAAAACATTCGCAGAAGCTAAAATCCGTCCTCTCACGGGCTAACCTAAGCGTGTCGGCTAGGATTTACATCGCCTGTAACAGTTGCCTCCAATGAAAGAACATTTCGTCGGATGGGACTCAACAAAAATGTTTTAAGGAGTACGATAGGAGATTAACAATTCGACTCTTTAATACTGCTGGCATGTGAGAAAGACATCACTGACGCCATAGATTTAACAAGTTTTTCAAGTAAATGGGCGGCATTAAAACACTGGCGCTGTCGCTTTTCAAATATTATTTTATCAATATGATAGAATTTAACAAGTTTGTTAAAAAAACTTAAGTGTTCAAAGTTTTAAATTATTCATAATCACTTTTAATAGTTTTATTTTTTACTTTTCGAGTTACAGTATAAAATAAACAAACAAGACGACTTGACATCATAAAACTACGTTATAGGACTTTTAAAATCAAAGTTACCTCCATTCATCGGTTTATTCAAAAACGTTAATGTAAAATACTACTCCCATTCCCATCCAAATCTGTCTCCTACACCCAAAGAAAAAAAAAAGGTGGTGGAGTTTTTCCCACGTTTTTCAAAATAAAAGCGGCATACTTCATAGGATTTCTTTTTTTTTTTTAAGTATCAATTCACGAATTATCAAAACAGCAATAAGTAACCATTTAGCGCCGACTTCAAACCCAATCGGAACTAATAAACCGTTCCATTAAAATTTCGGCCAATGCCGTTGTTTCAAATTTCTTTTGAACCAAGGTGTCTGTTTTGGACATTTAACCTTCCTACGCCCCCCCCCCGGCCCCCACGTGTTTTATTTCTTTACCTAACCGGCCTTCCTTTACCTAAACCGACTGCCTTCACGATGGCCCCCTCGTTCCTACTTTCAAGGCGCTAAGACCTAGCCCTAGTACGCCAGGCCAGACCGATTAAGAATCCCCATCATTAGACACGGGGGGTCAACGAGTCATCCCACAAGATCCAGTACGGATAGCTCAGGCGACTTGAAGCGGTGATATCAAAGGCGTAATAACACTTTAAATTTTGCCCCATCCTAGCCTTGGTATTCCGGAGATTCGGGAGAGAGGATTTTAGGTGGGAATAATTGCCTCCTCTCTCCTTGACTTAAAACATAATGTACTTTGTTCGTGTCTGGTATTAGTTTTTTTTTTTTTTGCATCCTTCTCCCCCCCCCCCCCGTCTACACCACTGCTGTCATACAAACCGTGGATTCATTCTCATCTTTTTTTCGCTGGAGTCAATATGCTTTTTTCTAGAAAAGGTGGTTTTCGGGAGTTCTTCCTTAGAAATTTCTAAAAACAAAGATTTTATGCCATCTTTATTGACGCGAAGGAAAGAATAGGGGGTTCGGGGGCCCTCCCCGAAGGTTTTTCGAAATTAAAGTTTTAAAAACACAGTTTTAGGCTATTTAAGAATACTTTTGGGGAAAGGGTAGGCAGTGACGGATCTACATTTTTTTTCCGAGGCGGGGCAAATATCGAAACTGCCGCCTTTATCCATCTTTCAAGTTTTAAAATTGAGTTTCAACGAAAAAAACATAAAAATAGTGTGATTTTGCCGCCTCCTAAAAGTCGCCGCCCTTGGCAACCCCCGTCTCCTCCTCCCCTTAAATCCTGCACTGAGGGTAGGTATTTACAGATGTCCAGTGGACAGTGGCAGATTAGCTAGAGAAAGCGGCAGTGAGGAATTACAAGGAATTTTGTAGGAGACATTCTGGGGAAATTCGAAAAAAAGAAAAAGAAAACGTACTTTATACATATAAAATTTAACACATAAGAACATTTTCTACTCAAAAAGTTTTGTAATATAATGGTGAATTAATTATGTTGTACATAATTTGGGGGGGGGGGACCCTCATGGTAATCATTCGTTTTGGTATCTCTGAGTACATTGATTCTGATTGAACATTTCCATGGCGCACAAATAGGGATTTTAAGTATACAAATCAGAGAAATTGCTTTGTGTGGGAGAAATAGTTTGCAAAATGAGTTATATCATGCTAGTAATGTTAAGCTAGAAAAAGTGGTGTTTGGAGATTTCTGCTCCTGAAGATTCTAAAAATGAAACTTTAGACAGTCTTTGACGATGTTTGGGGGAGTTGAGGGTCAGGAAATTTTTCGAAACTGAAGACTTAAAAAAAATTCTCTAGACAACTTTGATGGATTTGGGTAGCTGCGTAGCCAGGGGAGGGGCCCAGGGAGAAGGACCGAGGGCATAACGCTTCTAAGAGAGCCTATAACCTTGTTTTTCGGCTTTTAATTTCGGAAGATTTTCGGGGGCGAGCCCCCGATTCCCAAGCAGTTCCGTAATGTTTTCAAAAATGGTTTTCGGGTCTTAAGTTTTAAACATTTTTAGGTAAGACCTTCCACTCCTGCCCCTCATCCAACTTAGCAAACCATAGCGTTTACAATGTTCTTAGCAGGTCAGCTCCCAAACACCATATTCAGAAATACTGAAGGAGAAAACATGTCAGCATTTCTATCCTCTAGTTAAGAATATAACTCATGCATAAGTTTTGAGGTTATTTATCACTTTTTAAAATACCCAGACTTAACAAATAGGAGTGTATTGGTGTTTTAAACAACTATTAATTAATAATTAGCAGATATAAATAATTAGCATTATCTATAATGAGATCAATTTAGCAATTCAATGAAAAATAATTAATGTGATAATCTCCTTGAGGTAAGAACCTAAGAACCTGGGCCTCTTCCGAAATAGAATCTTTGCTACACCACACGATTTAAGAAAGGAGTATCGGCTAGTGTTTCCGCAAGCGTTATTTGAATTGTAGTTCTAAACATATAGTTTTAAACGTTAAACGACTATTGGTGATGTTAGGAGAAGGTGATACAAAGTGATTTCGATCGAAATTTTTTTGAAAATTGAGATGTTTAAAGTCAAAGTGCCATTGTAGGCCATTTGTGGTAAACGAGGTTCAGAAGCTCTCTCTTTCGACAACTTTCTGAAATTGAATGCCAAAAAACGAAGTTTCAGACGATCTTCGTTGATTTCATAGGACCCTCCTGGAGTAAGTTTCTAAAAACGCAACTCAGATTACATTTCATTACCATAAGATAAAAGGAAATGGTTAGGTTCTGCGATTCCTCCGTCCTCCCTCCTAAGCTATTTCCCTAAATCATTTTATTTATTAAAAGAAAAAAAGGTAGGAGATCCTCCTCCAGATTTTCTTTTTAAAAAACATTTTAGCTGTTTTAGTTTTTCACGACGAAATTTTCAATTTTCACTCTAATGTTTTTAATTGTTTAATGTACAAAATTATGCAACCTTAAAACAATCTGTTAACATTTTGAACTTACAGACTAAGATAATTTAAAGCTTTTATATTTTAACTTGAGGAAGGGTTAAACGTTTAACATTTTGAATACAGGTGGTATTTTTTAGAGATACCTAATAAGATACCTTTTTTTACTTTTTTTAAATTTCAGAAATCCTGAATCTCTTGATAACGTTCATTTTACTTTAATTTTTTATAATTTATTTTTTAAACACTCATTAGAGTTACTGGTGTGACTTTTCTAGACAAGATTTTGAATCTTTTCCTCCATTTGAAACATATTTACCTTATTTTTGCACGGGTGTGCCTTAGGAAGCTATCATGTTTATTTACCTATCGGTTTTTTTTTTTTTTTTTAATTGAAACTTGTTATGCAATTCTATAACGCTCTGGCTATTCTTTTTCTCTATTGGTTGAAAAAATGTTTGAAACGTATTTCAGCTGCCTTTGGTTTGGTAAATGGTAATTTTAATGATGTTGTACATGTTTGAATGTTCCTAAATAATATTTTTAAATTGCATTTTCTTCTGAAATTTTAGAGCTAAAAAAAAAACATTCATTTGCCCTCCCCCCCCCCTTCTTTTTCTTTTGTTTTTTGAAACTTTTCACAAAAAATTTTTCATCCCAGCAACTTACTTAGAACTCTTATTTTTCAATATTTAACGGAAGATATATATATATATTTATGTAAATGGGGAAAGATTAAAATAATGTTTTGAAAATATTAGTTAAAATAATCATACCTTTTCTGCTGCATTTCAATAAGCTTTTTTTTTTTTTTCTCAAATTCAAGTAAAATGCTTTTTCAGATTTTTCCTTACTTGAGAATTATTGTTCATTCACATGAGAATAAAGTTCAAAATCTTTAACTAGTCTTTTTTTTTTCTTTTCAAATTCATAATGAATAAAATAGCTATGCAGGATAGTCACTCAAATCTTCTGCCAAACTCGGGAGCCGGACAAACTCAATGCATTTGTATCTCTTCAAGGCTCCAACGCCAATAACCTTCTTTTTCCTTCTTCAGGTAGAAAGTTCACATAGCAGGGGCCGGACAGACCGTCCTAAGCACACAACAACAGTTGATCCAACTCTTCTCTAATTTTCCCTCGAGCTCCTAGTTCCAGATTCTAGAGAAAGGTTTTTAACAGAAAAGACCCCTGAAGGTCTGACGTTTCTAATGTCAACACCTACACGCGATTACGCCACGCCGTCTCCACGACGGCATTTCTGAGTGTTACAATTGGCGGACAAATGTCTTGCTTTAGTTACACAATAAACTTGTGTGGTCGACAAATAGGCATAACCCCTGCGAGTAGAATACTATTTCGGTTTTTACCCGTAAGCCTAGAAAAAGGGGAAACGGTGCTGAATGTGTATTCAGAAGTTCGTTTCAAAATCAAACACTTAAAAATACATAGCAATGGGACTTTGTGTTGTAATAAAATCCTTCTCTCTATTTTAATTTTTTTTTTATGATTTCGGCACCCTCTGCATTTCTCCACTTTGCTGTGAATTTTTTTTTATTGATGATTCAATTTTAAAAATGTGTCCACTGTGCACTGTCCAACGCTATCATGTTTCTTAATGTAGTTGTGTTTTTAAACTGAGACTTTCCGTGGGTTTCTATACAGTTTATTGAATAACTATTTTTGAAAAAAATATTTGAATCTTACATATCGACTGCTCACAGGTAATCTTAATGTGTGATACAGCTTCGCAGATAATTCAATCTTAAAATATTATTTAGAAATATCTTTTTAAAATTTACAATAAAAACACTCATTAGAACTCATGATTTGCATTGTAAATTTGTTAAAATGAGAAAATGTAAAAGTGCACTTCCATTTATCCAAATGCACTTCCATTTAACTTTTATCAAAGATATAGTGAACTTTGAATTCACTCTAAAAGTAAAAATTGCTGATTGTAGCTGAAATTGCCGACTGAGTACAGGAAGGCGGCGCCCATTGAGAGGTCCCAGCAGGGACGTAGCCAAGGGGGGGGGGGTCCAGGGGTCCGGACCCCCCCTCCTGATAGGTCACTGTCCCCCTGCACTTACATAAACAGAATTTTCCAAAAAAAAATTAAATAAAAAATTCTTTTGTCCTAAATATTTTCATTGAGCGACAACTTTCTCACGTTCAGTTTAGTTCAGAACAACAGAACCGCTGGGAGTGAGGGGGGGGGGAGCGACAAAAGTCTTTAACCCGTGGTACGCGTCGCAGACCTCTGCCCAAAGGAGACATTTTATCTTAGTCCCCTGCCTCGCAAGAAAATCGCCAGCAGCTATCCGAAAAAGGAGACATTCCTCCCCGCAAGAAAAGCACTCTCCGAGGCTTTTCTCGGATGACTTTTCATCCAAAAGCTCACACTTCTTTGCATTGAAAAAGGTGTTCCTTGTTACACCGAAACACGTGTCTGCAATCATTTGCAAGTTTTGTGCTTAATAACGTTGGATTACTGACTTTTTAGTTGATAATGTAGTTAAAATAAATATTAGCGCTTTTTTTTTGAAAGCAAATATATTGCAAAGCTTTAATTATTATACTTATATTACATCATTACTTAATTAATCAAATTATCATACTTATTAATTGTAGTTTTGATTGGAATAGTATCAATTTATACAATTAACAGTTAATGCTTCTGATTTAGTATGCTTCCATTTTTAAAGTTCGTGCAACCTTGGACCCCCCCCCCCCTTAACAAAATCCTAGCTACGTGCCTGGTCCCAGTGGCCTCCATAAAAGTCCTTATTCGGCCAAATTTGTCTGATTATTCGGTAAGTTTTAAGACATTATTGCATTTTTTAAAATTCCTGAATGTCCCTTCTCATGTGTGCATTGCATATCCGTATTTTATCATTCGGAAAATTGAGGATTTTCCCCAAGAATTTAAGTTTGGGGTGTCCCTGGATATAGTGTCGGCAAAATAATACTTTGTTCAAGTAAATGTCGGTAAATTGAGAATACTGTGCAATTAGCAGTCGGCGAATTGATTATGTCTTTCAGGTGGGCTTTGAGATGAATAGTCGTCAGTACGCAAAATATACATGTTTTTTGGTTTTTCCTTTTTCAATAAAAGGTGAAAACGTGCACATGGTCAAACCACATACTACTTTACTCAAAGATTTAGAATACAGAATCAACTGAAAAAGAAAAAATGCCGACTCTAGCTGAATTTTCTGAGTGGACGCTTATTGTCTCGGCAAAATGAGCAGTCGCAAACTAAGCAATCGGCATAGTGTGAGCAATGTAAAACTGAATGTAAACGGAGACACCATTCATTATTTTTTCTTGCGCAAAGTATGAAAAGGTTAGATGTATAACTTTGTATGAATATGATAACTTTTTTTTAAATTTCTGTCAATTAAAACTATGAAATTCCGAAACATTGAAAATGCCGACTTATGAACTGATTTTGCCGACAGGATGAAATCACTGGGAGGGTGAGACACCCCCCTCACCCTCCCTATGGCGACGGTCCTGATAAAGAAAGAGTAGCATGTAAAGGAAATAACTAGGCAACCTAAAAATTAGTAAACCCTAATAAGAGCAAAAAAAAAGTACCAACACACTACTTGAAACGAACTTAGAACATCTCAGTTTTCTGTTTATGATGGAACACACAGCGAGTGACATGCTTGTTGAATAAAAAAGAGTAAATTAAAAAAAATAACCAAAATTGCCTACAATCCATTAAATTTTTTATAAAAGAGTATATTTTAAATTGGCTCCCTCAACCCAAAAAATCGATAAAAACTGCCGTGTGTCAAGCAAGTGTTCTACTTCATATCCACCTCAAACGTTTTGGCAAATTCATGTGGTGACATTAATTTCATAATCGAATTGCTATTTTTTTTTACAATTTTTAACTAATAAATATTTGGCAGAAAATGATAACAAATCGTTTTTCCTTAAATCTAAATGTTATTAAAAGATATTGCCAGCAAGCATTGAAAGTTCTATAATTTATAAGCATTTTATTTCCTCTGCATCTCCTTTCAAAGAACAAAAATTTGACACTGTAAATACTTACGTTGCATAAAGAGAAGATTTAACTTGGAGTTTTATAGCTTGAAGGAATATTAAAAACGATACATAAGTAATGTGACCAGACGTCCCGCTTTTTGTCTTACTGTCCCGCTGCTGGAATGTCCCGCCAAAGTGTCCCGCTTTGTCGAAAAAGTCCCTCTTTTTTGTTTAAATTCCGTCACACAAGAAATATAACATACAATCTAGATTTTTTAAACGCTTTTTCGATTTTTTACTTTCAGTAAATGTAAGAACGCCATGTAAAATGTTATTCTTTAATGTTTAATACGCTGAACTACCTCCTGATTAATAAATTTGTTGTGTGATGCAATATTCTTTACATCAATACAATTAAATTATTTTCAACTTGAGTTCTTTATTGGTACATTTGAGTTATTTCTTAGCATTTTTCTGTTACGTAAAATATTAAGCCTGTGGAAAAAAAAAACTCTCCCCCCCCCCGTCGTGTGTCCTGATTTTTAGCTTGAAAAATCTGGTCACATTATACATAAGTCAATTTTCGTCAATGATCAGGAAAAATAAAAACCCTAACATTAAAACATAACTTAAAATGGGTTTTAATATCAAGTCACATTTATTTTTAAAACAATTTCTGCAACATACAGCATTTATAATACAAATCAGAAGTTAAGACATCCTCACGTACATCACAAGTGTATGTTTTGTTTACTTTCACTCTTCGCCAAGCACGAAACTGATCGCGCCAAACCGAATACAGAGATCTATCGTTAAAGAAAAAAATTTAATTTACACAATTTAAACTTTTGCCTGGTCTTAAAGTGTTGTTTTTCAATAACGTTGTGATTGGAATAATCGATTTAACAGGAAAACTAACTATAAAAGACCCAAATAAAGTGTCAGAAGGGAATTTTAGCACACCGGAACCCATGTTCTTGATATAATTGCGCGATAGTTAAAGAAATAGGAATGGACTCACTCAAGTAAAGCTACACACGTATAATTTGAACATTGTAGAACAGTAATATGAGCATTAAAATCTTGGAACAGTAATATGAGCATTAAAATCTTGGACTCACCTCTAATTTTCCAGATTCTGGGTTTTTCCACAGCACTGTCATACGCTCCATGTTAATCCTACGGGAGAAGAAGAAACACTGCCTCAGGCGGTCTTCGACCAATAGGAAAATGATGCCGCGTTGTCGCAACTCTGAAAACTACGTTTTCATATTATAGGGACTCTAGCTTAACCACAACACGATTTCTTACTGTTTTGGAGCGAAGCGAGATCACGTGCTAACCGATATCACGTGATCGAGCAGACGACGCTGAAAAGAGGTTAAGGGGAAACATTTTTAAGAGTTGGCAACCCTGATCTCCCGCCCGCTACAAGTAAACAAACGTGCTTTGTTTGAAAGTGAAGTCTTTTTTTATTCGATTTTTCGCATAATTCTCTGTTGTGGATACAAATAATATGGATGTAACTGCAGAATTAAAGAAGCTAAATCTTGAAATTCAAGGTAATTAATAATGTTTTCCTATAAGTACCTAGAATAAAAGATGTTTTGTAAAGGCAAGGGTTTTGTTTGGCAAGGTCAATTTTTGTCTTGTTTTGGTATTTCACATCCTCTGTCTTCCGTGATGTCAACTGAAACTTGTAAACAATTCAGATTTATCACTGTTGATGTATTTAATTTATTCGTAATAAAATTTTTACATAATTGTCACAGATAATAAAAAATATGCAGTAAAAATGCATGTGATCTCCAGGTAGGTACATGTGTCCGAGTCACGACCCCTTTATTCAAGGGAACTTATAGGTGGAAGAAAATTTGAGGTAATGATCTTTCAGACCGAAAGACTAGTTGTCAAAATTCAGGAACGTAACTAATGCGTATATTCTGTTTGATAAGCTGACGATATGTCGTGTTTTGAATTTGCAGTATACCTAATTACTGTGTATGTGTTAAAAGTAAGAATTTCAATCTAGGCCTCATTTTGATGCCCAGAATAAGTTTTTCTGGCATCAAAATTAAATATATAGGTACTGCTTTTGATAAACGTTGCAGATTTGATTGTATGAGATTCAAGATATGACATCCTTTATTTTGTTTTGACGCAGAAGCAGCATCACTAACTGAGGAAATATTTTCCCCTCCTTCGAAATCTGTACCCCTGAAATTGCTGACAATATGCAATGAACGGTATTTTGGTCTGCTAACAAGCGACCTTGGGACACTGAAGGCAATTTTTTGTGACAACTTTGAAAAGGTTTTCTAGAACCAAAGTTGTTAGATTTGTAGAGCTCACTTAAGAAGAGCTTTTAGAAAAGACAAAGGAGGACAAATACATGGCAGTATAGGGTTCAGCCCCCCCCCCCCCCCCCCCCCCCCCGAAAAGTTTGGTTTGACATATAAATATTCGATTATATTGAAAAATTTCCAAAAAAAAATATTGATCCAAATGTCTTTCATGTGTATATTATTGCATAAAACGCTTTCATAATAGATAAGAAGACAACTTGAACATCAGCACAAATAGCGCAAAGATACGCATGAAAGTTTTTAAGCCCTCCCTGAAATTATTTTCTGGCTACGGCCCTGGACGAAACCATCAAGAATACAGACAAAAAATGACACACAAATGGAAATTTTCACATTTTGAAATTTTTGCTACATTTCTTGACAATCACAAATGATCTTTTTGAGCTGTTAATGCAAGAGCATCACATTATAGAAATGACACGAGAAATCAAGGATGTACAGTGTCTGAAAAATCTTAATATGAGAAAAATATATTTTACCCCTTGATTCTGCATAGTTATCTGTTATTTTTCATTCTCATGTTGAAGAGTTTTTAATCAAAACTTTGTTGTGTCCAATATTTTTTCAAAGTCAAATATAATTTTTCTGGGAAAACTGCAGTTTATTGTCTTGAAGTAACTCGAAGAATGTTCCCAAAAATTTTTCTCGGGTGTTACAAATGATTCGGAGAAGCTTATCTACTGTCACTTTCATTCTAGAATCTGGGGGTGTCAGAAAAAGTCTTGAGAATCCCAAAAAAATTACCTAAAACTTTTCTCCCCCTTCTCATGCCATTTTGTTGGACCTTTTGATCATGTTTCCTCCTCCATAAAAAAGAGTCATGATCAGAAGACCAACCCCTTCAAAGGCACAGGGAATGATGCAATCCTTTGTCCAACTTCTTTTGTTCTGGGACGCTCGAATCTTGTTTGAAACCGTTCTGCAATTTTGAAAATCCAAATCTTTGAGGTAAATCACTGCATTTTGCTACTTCACTAAAACTTTTTTTAAGTTCTTTTTCTCTATTTTTTTTGGCAAAATTTAAAAATTAAAATTTTTGTTATTGTCATCAATTGCCCCGATCAACCAAAATGGACCCTTCACAAAATTCTGTTAAAAACAGATCTTTCATAAATTGTTTATTGAAAGAGCAAATTTGAAATCAAAATAACGCATGTTTCCCATATTCCCTGCGTATTTTCCGTGTACATAAATAATAGTTTTTTCAACCTTTTTTAAAGTTAAATTAGAGAGATAAGCTTTTACAAAATCTGCTAATTCAAAAAAAACAAATCGGCACTCTTTTGTAAAATTTATGTAAGTAGTCATAAGTAAAGCTCTTAAAAATAAAAAATAAAACGTGTTGTATCGCAATGTAAGGTTTTCTATGCTTCCTAGGCATCCTTTCATCGCCCAGCCCTAGTTAACAGTAAGTTAATTAGTGTTTTCCTCATGCATGTCAGGCATATATGTCAAAATAATTACTCATTGAGTTTATCAAACATTTATTTATCACTAGCGATCAGTTTTTTCTTAATCTTGAGAACCTGACCCCTATTTTATCATCAATATTAGGTCTTAATCTATGCAGCATTTTCGGAAAACATAACCTTTGTAAAATGAAAGTGTACTGTACAAGATTACAAAAATAAATAATTCAATGAATAAAAAAAATCAAACTGTTTTAAAAAGATCAAAATTGCTGAAATATTCCCTTTATTCCATTAAATCTATTGTAGGCTGTGATCACTATGAGTTAGAGGACAAAAACTAAACTCGGCTCTCAAAATTAGAAATCGGAGGCCTTTTCATCCTGAAGATTTTTTTAAAAATTACATTGAAAAAGAGGATTCGTGAAATCCCGTGGCACGTGTGTGCAATGGATTTTCTAATTTGGGCTTGATATACGTTATTTACTATTTTTAGTTATTTTAATGTGTTAAACATTGAAAAGAAAATAATTACTGGAGAAGAATCGATGCGTCAGAAAAGAACCTATTCCTAGATTTATATGCAGAAATTTGTAGTTTATGAAGGTGAAATATGCATATAGATGTTGAAAATTGCTTTCTTTGGTTGTTTGTAAATATCTGTTGAAGGTTTTCTTTTATTTTCAGCTAATAAAGATAAGTATGTCAATGGCGAGTTGGATTTGGGATCGAGCTTGGAAAAACAGGAAAATCTGTTTAGCCAGATCATGTCAAATCAGTCAAGTAAGTTATTTCTAAAACACTACTGCGACATTTACTTTCAATGTTGTTCTTTTTTCTTATTTTTTTAGCAAGCTTCATTTTAATTGCAGCGAATAATTCTACCTTTCTTAAAAGTCGTGGATTTATTAATTTTGTTCTTTCTACTTTTGAGTAATTTTGTGCCATTTTTATGCATTTTCCTTTCATAATAATTGTGTACATTTATTTTAACCAATTAACATGAATTGTTCAGTCTTGCATGTTGATTTCTGACGCTGAAAGAAAGTTTGATTTTTGAGCGTAGATAGAAATAGGTTGGGAGGGGCTTGTGGTGATTGAACTTTCACTTGGAATGGATCATTCTCCTCTTTTTTAACCTACTTTCCCAGTAAAAGTCAGAGAAAGAAGAAAAAAGCATGAAAGAAGGCTTAATGCATCTTGAAAATATTATGAAAAAAATAAATTATCTAAAAATTATAAAGTAGGGTATTAAGATGGAGGAACATTTTTGTCGATCTGTCTTTGTTGGAAATAGCTCTTGATGACAAACTCCCGATTCCGATTCTCTAGAATTTTGGAGCAACTCACCCCGACTCCTTTGCCCGACAATTAGTCAGACTCCGACTCTTCGACTCTGACCTCGCACTTATGGCAAAAATTTATACACGGACAAATGACAAAACGACCGACTCTTCATAAATATTCGACTCCGACTCAGGGTTGGCAAAAACCCGGGTTTTTTTTAAAAAAATCCCATGGACCCAGGGTTTTTTGGGTTTTTTTAAATAAAACCCAAAAAAACCCAACTAAAGCTGGGTTTTTTAAAAGACGTGGGTTTTTTTGCCTTTTTTTAGGGAAAATGTGGGGTACTTGTAGCATATTGTAGCGTAAGTATATGGACAAAGTGCAAAAATTGTCTTGGGGTAAAAAATGCTGGAAAACTAGTTAAAAATCAGCAGTTTCTGAAGAAAAGTATAAAAGACGACAAAACCCAAGAATGGTGAAGTTTCAGATTTTTTAGTTTAAATGATTACCAACAGTTAAGGCAAAGTTACTTCTCGAGTGATAAAACCTATTGTTCGTTTTTAATTATTACATTTTTTTTTTTTTTTTTTTGCATTTTACTTTATTGTATTTCATTTTGTTATGCAAAACTACTGTAGAACCTCAAGTAGTTTAAATCCCTTTTTACTGAATTCCAGCTTAATCAAGACATTTCTTTGAACTTTATATTACCTGTTTTTCTATTTTTGTGTAGAGAGTAAGAAATATTAAACTTTTCCATTAGATAATGAAAATACTGTACATCCTATTCTGTTTTCTGTCTGACCGTTTGAGAAACCTGTTAATTTCTAAAAAATATACCTTGTTTATTTGAGATTTGTGACGTGTTGGTTTACAGAAAATAATTCACATGAAAGCCTTTTAGCTAGAGTAGTTTCCTCTGTACAATCTACAAATATTGAGAAAATCAGACGTGACAGGACTTAGTCAAGATAATTCGAGTTATTTATTGACCAGTCAAAAAAAAAAGTTCAATATATTTATTTAAAATCTTTGAAGTATTTTTTTAATGCCATCAAGAGTTAAGAAATACTATTAAAGTTTAAAATTCATTTTTTATGTCCATTGTCTGTGGTAAAGAACAAATAAAAAATAAGTTTAAATTGTAAAAGTATTTAAATTAATCAATTTTTTAAAAAACTTCTCAGAAAATTTAAAAAAACCCAAAAGTGGGCTAAATAATGGGTTTTTTTAACTGGGTTTTTTCAAAAAAACCCGTTGGGTCCAACCCAATTGGGTCCAATCTGGCCAACCCTGCTCCGACTCCTTTATCTCAAAATAAGTCCGACTCCGACTTCGCAAACATTGGTAGAGTTGCGTACTCTAAGGGAAATGACGGATTCCAACTCCGAGGCTTTGAATTAATTACTTTCGGCTCACGAATCTGACTCTTTTATCTCAAAATGAGATTGACTCCGACTTTGCAGCCATGGTTTTAGCTGTGGAATAATTATTATTAATATGACTTGTTTTTATTTTCACTCTAAAGTTTTAATTTATGTATTCAGTTTTCGGCAGATAAACTCGAAGTCCTTTATGTTCCTACATTAAGATATGCGCAGATGATTTTTTTTTTTTTTTTGACTAAAAATAATTTCTTTAAGTTGACATTTTATTGTTTTTGTTTTGGAAGGTACATTAATTCATTTAAAAAATTATTTTTTGGCAACATGGGAAAAACAAACATTTTTCCTTTTTTGATATTATGTATTTAGTTTAATGAGCTTATTTATTTTATTTTATTTTATTGTTTTGAAAGCAGTTAAAGATTTTTTTTTTAATGGAAAAAAGTAGTACAACAAGCTGCTTTGTTTAAAAGGTGCTGCTATTTTATTTATTCACTTTTTTTTACGCATCTAATTCTTTAGATGAGTGAGGCATTTTTTATTCCTAGAAATCAGCTTAAAATGTTAAAAAATTACGTTTGAAACAATTTGAGATTTTAGCTATTTTTTAGAAGATTGATCAGATACTAGAAAGTAGATGTGTGTATACGGGAAAGTAGGCTCGTTTAGTTCTAGACAGAACTTCTTGATTATACAAGAGAGACAACTTCAATTTTTTCTTCATATTATATTGCATACTTCATTCATATTGCAGGATTTTAATGGTCCCTCATGATTTGAGACCACCTACTTAGCTGAATTGATAATCTGGCCCTATCAGGGTTGCTATTTTGTCCACTTTTTGTAAAAAGTCTGGAGCGGCAGAAGAAAACCGGTTGAATTGGACAGATTGAAAATCCACAGAATTTCCATATGATTATCATTGTGGCCAGTCGCTTTAGAAACCAGTTATTGTCTGGGAATTTTGAAAGACCTCTTGAAAACTCCGGAAAATTTGTAATAATCTCTGGAAAATGCAACTGGCAACGTATCTGTTTTTACCGCAAATGGAGTGACATGATTTTCCACCCAATGGGCTCTTTGAGTGCGACACTAGAGGATTTTTTTTATACTTGAATAATCGGAAGAAAGGATTTATGTTTTTATTATTCAGCTGTTTGAAAAATGTAAATAGAATCAGTTATAATTTGATTCAAATGAGTACAGTAGGACCTCGATTATCCAAGCTAACTGGGACCGCTACTGCATCGGATGTTGGAAATCTCGGTTAATAGAAACTTTGTACGAAAACTTGTCAGGATCACAAATTTCAAGAAGTATCAATAAAAAATACTGGAATAATCTTAAAGGATGAAAAGGAATGTATAAGAAGGAATGTTTTTCAATTAAAAAAAACTTAAAGTGAAAATAAGTTGTAGTAAGTTTTATAAATTCAATTAAATATCTTTACAATATCAAGTTTAAAACAGAAAAAAACCCCCCTGAAATTTACGAAAAATATTTTTATTTTAAAATTAAAAATTCATCATTTTATTATTTGTACATTCTTGTTTTTTTTTTTTTTAAAGCATAAAACACCTAACCATCAGAGAAATGAAACATCTTACCTTTCTCAGGGCTTACCTATCTACAAAAAATACACATTATTATCGGCTCGGTTAATCGAGGTTCTACTGTACTTCAAAAGAGGAGTGAAATATCCTGCAAGTATGGACAAATTCTGATTTTTCATTTCTTTAAAACAAATCACAAACACTGAAATTATGGCCTCCTAAACTTTTTCCCCTTAAAAAGATTGAGCACATGACAGAAGATAATCAACCATATTTCAAGTTTTGATGAAAATAAATGTTCATCATAGCAGCAACCATTCTGAACAAAAACATTTGTCCACTACAATGAGTAAATTTTGTATTTAAAGGATATATTAAATTTGTAGGAACTTTTCTTCTGTACTGCAGTATATATAAATTGAGTAGTTTTGGTGTCATTTAAGTATTGGATGTGTTTTACTAAATTTAATTTTACGTGTTTTTGATATTGAGAGTTTTTGTTATACTTATGCAAGAAATGTATCAGTTCATTATTTGGCTGCTTTTTTTTTGTTGTTAATGAGTTATGTGTACTGATGCTTTTTGAAGAATTTTTTTATGTTTGTAAATTTCTTTAAAATCAAAAACTATTTTATATTTCTATTATATATTTTAGAGTTAATTATAGAACGAATAAACAAAAATTATGGCTCTTCCTTCATATCTTTTGCATGTGGAGCATTTATATTTTTTTATATTTCTTTTGGTTTTATTTATTTCTTTAGAATTGAAGTAGGGATGCATCGGATAGTGATTTTGCCGGATACCGGATATCCGATGCCCCCTTACCTGCCGGATTCGGATATCCGGCATTGCATGTTCGCATATTTTTCAACAACGCCGGTTCAAAACAATAAATCAAACTTGTTCCAAATATCATTTCTTTAAAAACATGTTAAGTACATTAAAATGTACTTTTTTAGAGCTTCTATATTTTAATTTAGGAATTGTGCTATATAAAATGAAACATTAAAATATTGTTTTATTTCGACAGATTTTTTCGAATGAGACAAACTTTCGGCAAAAATTAATTCTGTATGTAATGTACACATTGATTAAACTTTTAATTATTCATAGTTGAAATCTTAAAGGTCGTATAATGAGTCGTATTTGTTATTAGATTTGCATGATATGTAGAAATTTTTTTAAACTTCATCATAAAGTAATACATTTTCTTGTTTCCAATTTAGAAGTAACAAAAAATAAAACTTTGCTTTGAAATCATTTTTATTACAGATAATACACGTGTAAAATTTTTCCAACATACAAGTTAAAAAAGATAATATTAAAACAGGGCCAGTTTGACTCAAAAAATAAATGAATAAACTTAAATAATCAACTTACAATCCTAAATCGGGGATTTAAATTGCGCCATTAGTAAATGTTTAAGCGGCAAGCGATCTCATCTAAATCTGAAGAAAGCAATCCTAGCCTCAGTATATATGAGCAAAAAGTCTGAACTAAAACTATCACGTCATTAGTTTCAGTTCAGATCTAAAGAGCTCTATAGTATAATCAAAAATCATGAAGCAAAACTATGATGTCATCAGTTTTAGTTTAGATCTAAACCAAAACTTAATTGGTCTGTGTTTTGCTAAGTCTAAATGCAAAGCAAAAGTAATAGAAAAAATGTGAGAAGACTAGAAATTAAAACTGAAAAAAAAAAATAAATAAATAAATAAAAAGCTCTCTCCGTTTTTTCTTTATTTATATTTTTAGTTCATACAGAGATTATTTGAAGCCTGAGAATTCGAATTTCACTTGCTCGATCTGCCACCCTCCCTTCTCCTTCCTCTAAAATGTGTCATGCTTAAAATCAAATGAATTGTATGTTTGTTCTGAGATTTTTTTTTTGTGGATGGTTTTTTTTCCAGGTAGATTTCAACTCATTTTTACGGAAGTGGAATAATTTAAAAATAGTGGAGAAAACTTTTACAGATAACTAAAAATGGAAAAAATACAAACGCAACACAAAATTTTGGATATAAATGAATGCAATGAAAGGATTTTAGCATGTGTAGAAATATACAAGCAAATATAATTTCGAAAATAGTTCGTTTGTACAACTGTGCACCCTGGGGGCAAGCATAGACTACATCATTGGTCACTACATATTGGTTTCTTGATGGTTCTTCATCCTTTTAGTATCCCTGAAAACGAAAGTTTCCACACCGTACTACTCTAAACATTGCTTTGTTTCAGTGCAACTATTCCGCATTTTTCATTAGTTTCTTTCATTCTTCGTTTTAATGTTCATGAGATATAATGGCACTAAAGCGTGCATTATTAAATTATTAATACACTGTAACTATATTATTGTTTTATTTACATGTCCCTCTCCCATTGACCATTAATTTTGTACATCGAATAATACAGCGTGTTGAATAATACAGCTTTTTTTATGCAAGAAACGGTAATATATAGTTAAGAAATGGTTCAAAATAGTGTGAGGGGTGTTTACAGATGCCTAAAATTTTTTAGTGTGTTTCTAAAAATCCGAATTCATACATTTTTCTACTATGCTAAATTTCAACTTACGCGAGAGGAGTAGTGGAATGCGTTCCTCCCGCAAGTCGGAACTTGAATGTATTTTAATTTTCAACACGGCCGCTCCTCCAACTTCAAGCGCTTTGATAGGAACCATTTCAAGGTCGACTTTTCACTTCAGCGTGTTAAAGCAGAGAGAGTGAGAGAGGAAGGGAGAAATTATTGGCAACATACCGTCAGCAGATTCGCAAAGGAGCGGGGGGGGAACGAGGAGGAATGCCAGGTTTCAAGAGGAATGGTCGTTTTTGAAGCAGCAATTAAAAGAGAAAGCATCATCGAAACGTTTATGAAACGGTGAAAGCTTTAACTGGAATTTTTGCAAAAGTAAATTCAAAATTAAACCCTCATTTCGTACCGGATAACCACACATCAACCCTGGACATCTCTCACATTTTTACCGGATAACTGCCCGGATATCCTGCAAAAAACTGTCGGATATCCGGATCCGGAGTGGCTTGTCGGATCAGATATCTCATAGTTCCGGATAGTTAAAAAATCAGCCGGATACCGGATAGTTACCGGATATCCGGTGCGTCCCTAAATTGAAGTTTCTTTAAAAGCTTGATCAAAACTTGCAATTTAGCAAAATTTAAATGGAAAGAGATTAGTCTTAAAATATTTTCAGAGAAAAATTTATTTTTTTTCCTCTTGTTTTTAGAAATAGAATGTAATGCTTGTTTCTTTCAAAAATGGCAGGTATGTAGGCCAATTTCTTAATGCTTATGTTTTCCATCGTAGGTGTCACAGCAAGCAAAATACTTCCAGATTCTCAGGTGTTGCAACTGCAAACAAAAATTTTAACACTTAGCACCAGGAAATATAAGCCTGACTCCTTAGTTTTTAATTCATATGAGTTTGCTGGAAAAGTGGTAAGTTTAATATTTAATATCTTTTGGTTAATACCTTTTGATTTTGATGAAATATGAACCTCCTCAGCGAATATGTAAAACTTGTGGGTCATTTTCGCCATATGCTGGACCTGCCAACCTTATGAAAAGAAAAAAAGGGAGATCCAGTCAAAGCTTTAAGGGAGAAAAAGGGAGATTTTAAACAATGCTATAATGAATAAAAAATACTGTTATATCAAGTATTTCTAGTTTAAAGTAGATTGATGTTACATAATGTGTTAATTTAATACAATTTCCAGTGCAATTCTTTAAAAATTCTTGTACTGTAGATAGAAAAGGGTTGACGGACAGTTTAAAAAAAATATAATGAATATAGATATAATCAATTGCTTAAGTCTATTTATTTATTTATTTTTTAATATTCGCAACACATATTCAAAATACAATATCATATTCTATTATTATTTATTAATTTTCTCAATATCAGATAAAGTTATAAAAATCAAACTTTTTTTTGCCTGTTATGCAATTTCTATATATTATATTACATGTTGAATCTCAAGTTAATTTTTTTTAAAGAATACTTCAGTACATTAACAAAAAAACAAATGAACAGATAATAACACATTTCAACTCGTAATTACTACATTAATACCAAAAACATATTAGACAAGATACAAAAATCTTTTTCATTTTTTCACTTTTAAGGAAGTTGCAGATTTTGCTCTTTTCAGAAAATTTGAATCGAATTTATGTTCATAACATTTGCCTGAAAAATTACTTTTAAGAAGCAACAAGCTTTCTAAATTTTCATCCGTCATAGATGAGCGGAATTCAGTGCGGTTTTTCCTAACCAAACTGAATATTCGTTCACATTCCGCATTACTATGAGGAATAGACAAAATACTAAGCATAACATTGCAAATGTTTTTATAGGCTTCCTACCCATCTGATTTTTTATTTTGCTAATTAAATGCCATTTAACATCTGTTCTCTCTTCAACTGCAATATGTTGGGGAATTTCTGCAATTTGAAGGGCAACAAATTCTTCCTTTAATTGATCAATTTTCGCATTCTTATCTTCCTCGAGAAATATAGGAAAGAAGTCAATAAAAATGTTTTTAATACTTGAGAAGGATGCTGTTTCAAGTTTTTCAATACTGCACACCTCAGCAAGGCACAAAACTTCATCTCTTTAAAGAAATTTTAAAATAACATAATCACAACATCTGCGAAAATATTTCCTCACATTGGAAAAAAACTCTTTTCTCTCAGATGATTTCAAAGTCTGAACCACTTTAGTAGTGCTTTCTCCAATGAGAAAATCTTCATCATTTCTTTGATGGTTATCACTATGATAATCTAGAGCAAGAAAACTAGCACATTCTTTGATCACTTTTGCTTTAACAAATTTCAACAAAATTTGTTTTAAGAAAACATATAACAATGATAATAATCTATCAATTAAAGGAGTTTGCCCTTGCAAGACAGTGTTCAGCTGATCAAACACTGGTGAGATGTACAACAAAAATAAACAATACGCTTTATTTAAATCAGACGTTAATAAATTTAAGTCTTTCTTCTCTTGACTGATTTTGATGCCGCTGTTCAAAACCATCCCGTTTTTTTTTATTTTTCTCTTTTCCTGCTGAACTGAAGCTGTATCATCATTAGTTTTCAATTTTCTTTTCGTAGATCTTTCATCCACTGCAGTTTTAGTGTTCGTTTAACACATTTGGACCAGTAAGATTTTTTTTCGGAATGGTAAAAAAATTTAAATTGCTTTTGGATGCTCCTTTGTAGCTTGAGTTTTGGTTTTCTGCTTTGAAAAAGGCAACTAGTGGTTCCCACAAATCAATCATCCTTTGTAGACACTTTGTTGTAGAGAGCCATCCAGTTTGAACATGCTTCAAAATCTTTTTAATTTCCTCATTATGAAGCTCCTGAAAATTTTCCAATTGTTCTTTCCTCTTCGAACTTTTCTTGAAGTAATAATATATATCTACAAGATGTTCATAAACATTTAGCGGTAGACTAGAGGCACCTTTTTCTGTTTCTAAATTATGCAGATGACAAGGACATCCAACACTGATCAAATTATTCTGATATTCTTTCAAGTATTTCACAACACCTATTTTTTTCCCTTCTGTTACATAGGCATTATCTGACCTAAATCCAATACAATTTGAAACTGGCACATTCAGTTCATTTAATTTATTGATGATGAGATTTGCAATATTTAACAATAGAAATATCTCCATGCAGCACAGTGTGGCTAGTAAATTATTTTCAACTTTTATTATTTTCAAATAAAAAATTCTGAAAGCATATGATATGCTTACATTTCAGAATTTTAAATTTTTTTTAGTTGATAATTTCACTCAGAAATACAAATACACCCAAACCTGTTTTTATGCTAACTTTTTTTGTGCCTTATATTAAAATTTCAATCAGGTTGGGACTCAATTTACAAAATTAATTATAAAACAAACTTTTTTTATGCGACTGCACAAAAACAGATTTGTGTGTAGTTGTTGAGTCACTTATTTAAGGTACATAAAAAAGTAATTGGTTGTGCACTTTGATGCGTAATTAAGTATGAAAATAGTGTGTTAAGCTTCAAGCGAAATTGTCAAATCCGTTACCAAACAAAATTAATAAAAATTATTACGCTTAAATTATATTATACTGCCCAAAACAAACTTTATTTGGTCCCTGACTCTTAAAATGTTTCCGAACAATACTTGAATCACGTTGAAATAAAGCATTTAAATACCACCTAGTAGTGATGGGCATAATCGAGATCTTTTGATAATCGAGATCTCGGGAATCGAGTACTTCTGATAATCGAGTGATTGATAATCGAGATCTTTTTAATTCGAGAACTCGAGCGATTGATAATCGAGAACTTCCGAATCGAGTACTCGAGCGATTGACTTCTCGAGATCTTCCGAATCGAGTACTCGAGCGATTGACTTCTCGAGATCTTCCGAATCGAGTACTCGAGCGATTGACTTCTCGAGATCTTCCGAATCGAGTACTCGAGCGATTGACTTTTCGAGATCTTTTGGATCGAGTGCTCGAGCAATTGACTTCTCGAGATCTTTTGAATCGAGTACTCGAGATGTTTTAAATCGAGATCTCGAAATCTTTTAATTCGAGATCTCGAGATGTTTGAATCGAGTTCTCGACCAGTATCTAGATCTAGACTTCCTGAGTTCCAGAATCAAGTTTACTTTTACAAGGATGCCCGCTAAAGGTGTCCATGGCGCACACAACGCCAGTAAAGTTTTAAGGGGGGAGGGAAACTGAGAGCGTATTTTAAATCTCATTGGGGGGAGCTCTTGTCCTAGGAATTGCTCCATAATATTTCAGAGGGTGCGCCATCGCTCTTGAGGGGTCGGGGAAGTGAGCAACTCTGACTTCTAGAACAGTCGACTTCTCAAATTGTTTCTGTAGGGTTGCGCACGAGGGGAAGGGGTACCATCAAGCTCGTAATTTAGGGGGTCAAGAAGGGGCAATTCCCCCACATCGGGTTTTCGAAATAATTGTACTGACATATATGTGGGCGTAGGTTTTATTATTAATTTGTATAGTAGGCACTGAGTACATATATTTTTTTATCCAACCCCCCCCCCCCCCTGGAAAATTTTAAATAATGGGCCTGAGAGTCATGTCGCGTACTTCTGTCCCTGCAACTTTGAGGGCAGGCCCGATGGGGAGACGATTGACCAGTTGGGTCAATCGCCTCCCCGGCTTTGAAAATTGAAGCTTTTTAATGTACGGGAACGTGCTTTTTGTAGTTTTTTGTTTAATTTTGCATTGGGTACATACCCTTCGCCCCCCTCCCCCAAGCTTCACCCTGGATGGACCTGTTTATGGGGGTCAATTTGGTAGGTTTTAGTCTCTTTTTAGGGTATCAATCCTTAGAAGGGAGGGATGTAGGGCTGAACTTTTGCGCAGCCTGTGTCTCATCCTGGCTTTTAAAAATTATTGTTTACATTTAAATGAAGTTTCTGCTGTTAGTAGGAATACTATGCATTGATTATATGCCCTTTAACCTCCTCCCCCCCCCCCCAAGTATAAAATTTAAAATATAGGCCTGAGAGTCATGACGCATATGTTGCCACTGAAACTTCAATTTACGGGGTTCAATTTCCCTCGCCCCCATCCTTGAAAAATTTTATATTTTACATTCAAATGGAACTAGTTCTCGTTGTTTTCCGAAAAATTTTGCATTGTTTTTTATTGAATCTGTTTTAGGAGGTAAATTTAATAGTCTTCATTGTGGATCTCAATTCTTGGGCGATGCAGATTCAACGAGAACTTGATTTCGGCGGCCTTCAGAGAATGTATGATATATTCGGATGATTTCGGATCCTTATTAAGCAGAGTTGATAATGTAAACAAGTCGAGGAATCGCAGCTCTGCGCAAAAGGAATCATTTGTTCTTGTTTATAGCTTTGCTTTTTTTTTTTTTTTTTTTGCTGTTGCTATTGAGATTAGGGTTAGTATCTGACTAATATAGGAGAAGGGAGGGAGGGTAAAATATTTCTCGCTATTACAGAGCAGATTCCCGGCGCATTAATAGTGCAACTTTAAGTGGAATCGATTATTTTGCTTCTTTTATGATTCGTTCTTTTTTATTTTTATTTTTCACTCATTCACTTGGGGAAAAATCTAATAACAGTGGGTGCAGGGAGTGAATTTGAGATGTTTCTGAGTACATAAAGAAGTTTTGATGCTTGTCGTTTGGAATTAATTTTAGCTAACATTCTTTGCCCCAATTTTTTAATAGGATTACATTATATGCAGATTATTATTGTTTAATTTTATAAATTACTCAACTTAAAAATTTAGAGTCATTCTATTGAGATGCTTACTTTATGATTTTTTAAAAATTTCTGAAACTGCTTGGGCCGACAACGGTCCATTTCGAAGGGTCCCGTGTCTACGCTTCATTTTCCTTGTGTTGGTCCTCAAAAGGGGTTAAATTATTACCAAATTTCTCTAAAAAAGCAAATTATCCGATTTTCAAATCATCCGAAAGCGTCGCTCGATAATGAACTCTCGACAAGAAACAATATATTATTTAGGGGTGCCCACGAGAGGGTAGGGGGCGGTCCATGGTGTAGACCGAGCCAAAATGAAGTTTCAATGGGGAGGGGTTACTTGAGAAGGCTTTTGGTCTTACTTTAGGAGGCTCTTGTTCTGGGGGTTCTCCGTCGCATTTGAGGAGTGGGTTTCCCCCACTCCCCCCCAAGATAGGCACCCTTGCATTATAAACAGACATCGTTTAAACGTTTCATACACGTTTTAACGTGGTTGATACAGCGTAACAACCGTTTTAAAACGTTTACTGAACGAAGTGTGCTATCTGGTTAACCCCATTCGAAAAAAGCACCCGAGAAGCTCTTATTTGATTCGAAATTTGAATGTTCGTTCGTTCTTGTGAGCAATGGGACTCCTCTTGTGACAATCACCTTCCCCCTCCAAGTACGATAGTCCCAAAAAGAGCAAAGACCCCTCAAAAATTTCAATTACCCGGTTTGGGCCATAACGTCTCCCTATTCGCGATAACCTCTGCGAATGAATCATTCGAAAAGTTAACCACTCTAGAGGTTTGTTCAATTACTGAGGGTCACATTCGAAGGGGGGGGGGACGTAGGAGGAAAGGTGCCCCCTCCGATTTTTAGCTAAACTGTTCCCACTTTTTAGTTTCAATGTATTATTAATTTAAACAACTCTCAAGTTCAAACCTGTTTGTGTTGCCCAAACCCATGTCCATATTATCATTGTCCCCCACGTTTTTTAATTAATTACTATTATTATTACTTTTTTGATCTAAATAACTGTCAAGTGCAAAACAATATGGAAAGCATTTCTCTACCTGTTATTTCAAGATTTCACCAACGGAATACAAAACCCATGCCCCCCATTAGCCCACTCATATGATAATCCTTAATAATTTTCGTTCGAAAATATATCGTTCAATTATAAAGAGATCTCTCGATAATAGAAAATTCGACACCAAACATTAAATTATAACCCCATCAAAATAAAGCACGCAAGTAGCAATCAGTCCATTTTAAAACGATTCCAAATCCATCAATTCCAAGAGCGATGACTTACCAAATATGCAGGGACGTGCAAAGAAATTTCGGGGCTCGTCACAAATGACTTTTAACGTCCCCTTCATATTGTTTATCCCTTCGTCCCTAATATATTTCACCTCTCATTTTAAAAATCTCGGGCCCCTTCAAGCTCGGGCCGGGACAACAGGTGTCCCTTTTCTCCCCCTCTCCTTGTGCACGCCCCTGCACGTATGAAGTTCTCCCGCAAGAGCGCTACCCCCGAAAAGAGACAAAATCTCATGAAAATTACAATCCCGCAGTTAGCGTCTTAACTTCCGTGCACCTCTCCTGGTTGTCATCCCCTGCGAATGAATTACACGAGAACTAGGATACTTGCTTCATTAAGAAATAAATAAATACCTTTGTGCCAAGAAGTAACAGGAAATAACCAACTTTTGTAGCACAAATACACAGATTACTGCAGACACGTGTCACGGGTTTCAGTACCCAATGGTGTAGTCGAAGGGGGACGTAAGGGGGAAGCGGTCCCCTCAGGTTTTAACTAAAGTATTCCCCCTTTTTACATGAATATAATTTTAGTTTTAATGCCCCTCAAGTTAGAACCTTATTAGAGTCCCCCAATCTTTGCTTTCACCACCGAGACACACAACCCATGTCACCCATTGACCCGTCCATGTGTTCATTCGCTAACACCATTCTCCCTAAAACATATTATTAGGCTACAAAAACATCCCAAAGAATCATTTGAAAATCAGGCATTCGGCAGCATACATGAAATTAATTACAACACTATTCGAAAGCAAGAACAATACATAAACTTCTACAACAAATATTCGAGAGGCAAATCTTTCATCATAGAATTATTTAGACTACAGGGGTATCCATTCCTCAAGTGTGCTCGCGCTTTTCTTAAAAACGAACCCCCCCCCCATCCTTAAGAGCATCATGACCCCCTTTCCCTGAACAATTTTTTTCGGAAAACAATAAAAACCACGCCCATTTATATGTTAAAACTTTAATTTTTCAAAGCCAGCCCTCTGACAACGGTGCCCACCCCCTTAAGAGCAAGAGCGCACCCACCCTCCTAAATTTCGCAAAGACCCCTTCCTCCCCCCAAAATAAGAGCTCCCCCAAAAAAGTAAGAAATACCCCTCAAAACAATCCCCTAAAAATTTCAATGGCGCAGCCTGCGCCATGACCGCTTTCCCCCATCTAGGTGGGGGACATCTCGAGAACTCGAGAAATCAGCATTCCGAGAATTTCACAAAGCGAGAACTCGAGCAGTTCATCGCTCGAGAACTCGGAAAATGAGAATCGAGTACTCGAGCAGTCATCGCTCGAGAACTCGGGTAGGGATTACGAGAACTCAAGCAGTTCATCGCTCGAGAACTCGGCAAGGGATAACGAGAACTCGAGATGTGATAATCGAGAACTCGAGATGTGATAATCGAGAACTCGAGATACGTTAATCGAGAACTCGTGATAATCGAGTTCTCGAGTGATCTTTGATAATCGAGTGATTCGATTATCAGAACTCAATTATGCCCATCACTACCACCTAGTTTCAAGCACTTATGAAATTTTGCAAGTAAACTTTTCCTAATAAAAGTAGCATAATTTTATAAAAATTTATTAATTTTCAAGGGCACTATATCTTTGTATCACATTTGATGGAAATATATCAAACTGTAAAAAAATGCGCGTATTATGAAAATATCATTAAAAACCTGTATGGTAACGGACTTGACATTTAGTAACGGATTTGACGCAAATCCATAACCAAATGTGGTTTGTTACTGTCTGACATTTTAAAGTAAAACTTTGTTCGAATTTGGGCATGCGTCTGGTCTCTTCTGATTTGATCAAAATAGGGGTGATGAAGATAACGATGTGAGGGTATTTTTTTTTTTTTTCAATCAGGATGCATTTGTTAGACTGTGGTTAGACGCGCTCTGTATTTTGCCTTTTCTTTTCTTTCTTTATTTCTTCCTTATCGGATCTAAGAAAACAATATCAGATTTATCAAAAATGATGCCGTAGTACATTTTCTTATATACCAATTACAATTTGAAGTTCAAATAGGTTTATAGCAGTTTTTTTGAATAAAATAAATTTATGCATTAACCGCCATTTAAAAAATCACTGGATAATTATCTGGATAATCAATGTCACATCTGCCCTCTGTAATAGGTGTCAGAAAAACACTTGTTAATCACACAAAAATACACCAATATTTTGAGTTCTTTATGTAAACAAGAAAAAAAAACCTTGTGTTTAGTTAAAATGTCAACCGTATTTTGAAATACTTAATATTAAATATAAATACAGTTATTAATTTTTTTTCCAGAATATTAAGACTTAAAACCTCTTACGTTTTAACATGCAGGGATGCCGATTTATAAAATCAGCCGCTTTATAAAATCAAATGTCCTCGGTATCAATGTGATTTAAATAAGTGGCGTAATACATAAAAAGTATTTAATGAATAAAATATTCACTAAAACAAAATGCTGATGATAGGATCATATAAGAAAATTCCTTACTATTATATATTCTTTTTTCAAACCTTATTTTAAAAAAATCAACATGAAAAGTTGCAGACACAAAAGAGAAGAAAATATAAAACCAAAACTTATCAGAAAAAAATTACCTTCACTCATCACATTCATCCTCCTCTGCCGAAACTGTAGCTTCTCTATCCCATTCATTGTCGCTTTCTTCTGTATCAGTTGATACAATTTGTAGGGGTTCACACATTTCTTCAACTATAGCGCCTTTTTCCCAAGATTTAAGTTTTTCAATGTGATTGCAGTGAGATTGCCACCTAGTGCTAGATATTTTATTTATGGCATTTTGTTTCTTTTAGCAGATTTATTGATGTTCAAGTCACTTGTGGGATTTATATTTCTTATTTCTCTTTTCATGTCAGCCCAAACATATTCAATTGCGTTAAAATCTCAGTGGTAGGGGGGAGGTGAAGCACTTGAAAGCCATGTTCTTGAAGCAATTTATCGAATTTATATGTTTTATGCTTAAGAGCATTTAATTTTACAAACTCTAACAACTCCACTTTCAAGGCATCAGGAGAATGAATGATGGATTTTGCAGCGAGCCAATCTAAAATTTCCCTTTTGCGGGAGTTTTTACTGGAGTTGGGACCACTTGTCAATTTGCACGTTGTGATATGGCTGTCACATTATCAATAATAACTGCATTGAATGGCAAATTTGGAATAAGTTTTTCTCTTGCCCATTTTTCAGAGATATTTGAATTCATCTGCCCGTGGTAATCTCCTTGCATTGTACTGGCCTTATAAATTAAATTTGAATTCAGCAAAAATCCCATACAGCCTCCGGCACAAAGCACGATGATATGACGTGCAGCATTTCCTGTTTGCAGTACGCCATCCACTTCCTCCGATTGCCAACATTTGCTAAAAGTCAAATTACTATCGACCCAGGTTTCATCAATATAAATTAAAGGTCTGCCTTCGCTACAGAATCTTTTATTGTTCCTTACTTATTAAATTCTTTTCAAAATAATATCTTCGCGTTCCAACAGTACTTTTCTTTTATTCTGAAATAGTTTCCACTTGAACCCAATTTTATGAAGAATTTGGCGCAAAGTTTCTTTATTACCAGGAAAGTGTATCTTTTCTTTTAAAACGGGAAGCAACTTATTCAATGATAGGATTTTTTTCTTTCACATAAAAGTCATGAATAGTTCGACGCATTACGTTGCATTCAAACTCATCAATATCTGTTCGTTCGAAAACATTCTTTTTCACTCTTTTTTTGGGAGAACAGAAGTCCGGATTTGATTCATCTTTTGTTTCACGTCGAATCTTTTTGATAGTACTGATCGAAACTCCGGCAATTTTACCGCCTCGTTTTGGGGGATGAATAATTGGAACACTTAATTGCTCGTTTTCAGCTTCTTCATCACAAAACCGAATAACATTGTATAAAATATTCTTTGTGCCGCTACGAAAAGCTTTATTTTTACTGGAACTAGTATATTAAGCATTGAAACCTTTCGGATATTCTCTGAGACGCACCAGAAAGGGGTATGAAAAGAAATGTTTACGCAGACCAAGTTCACTTTGCATTTGCGCAGATAACAGAACCCAAACTATTTCTGCGCAAATGCATAGTGAAACTAAAAACGAGAACCAAGTTTTTTTAGTAGTTTCACGTTCAAAGCAGACATTGGGAGGCGCGCCTCCTTAACCCATCACCCCTTTTTTAAAACAAACCGCTCGTGGCTGCTAGTTGCGGAGTTCGAGGACAGACAGTACCATAAGTTTCAATAACATTATCATGCACTCATACAACCAGGCCGCTGCCATGTCCCATCAACATAAACAGCACAAGGGGCAATGTTATTTGCAGTCAATTCTTAACCTTCTGACTTCTTCTGCAGCCCTGTTCATGTTCTCTTATGCGCACTTTTCAACACATTCTAATATTGCTTTTTCCCAGAGGTCGAAATTAGCATCAGCTACTTAGGTGCTATTGGCGACCAATATTTTGTTCTTAGGTGCCGTTATGCTTTACTTGGTTGCAATTTGCAAATGCGTTCAATAACATGCTGAAATTTATACTAAACTATAATATGCGTGAAAACAAGCTGATATATATGTACAATGCATTAAAATAATGCATTTTGAAATCACCTGCTGAGTTTATACAAGTACCATAATTACTATTAACTTAATTTAGTGACATGAAACCAAAAAAAAAATCTAGATTTTAAAAGTATTAAAAATATTGACAAGATGCAAAAGGATTGAAATCTCGAACACGATACGCAATTTTCCACAAAGTACAGGTTTAGTGTTGGAATGATTTCGAAAATAAATTTATTCATTAAAAAGAGAAACAAACGCAGAAAATAAGCTAATCTGAAGTGGCATGCGACTAATTGTCAAAAAATATTAATATATTTACAAGATGCAAAAGGATTGAAAGGTCAAAAGCGAGAATACACTTCCCGCAAAGCACGTGCTCATTGTCCGCATGTTTTGAAAAAAATAATATATTATAAATTAAAATAAAAAAGAAAATAAGCTAACCTAAAGGTAGCATATGTAAAAACAAATTCTAGATTTTAAAAGTATTAAAACATTGACAAGATGCAAAAGGATTGCAATCTCGAACACGATACGCAATTTTCCACTAAGTAAAAACAAGTTTAGTGTTGGAATGATTTTGAAAAAATTTTATTCATTTAAAAGAAAAACAAATGCAGAAAATAAGTTAATCTGAGTGTCATGCAACTAATTGTCAAAATATTAATATATTTACTTACAAGATGCAAAAGGATTGAAAGGTCCAAAACGAGAATAAATTTCTCACAAAGCACGTGCTCATTGTCCGCATGTTTTGAAAAAAATAATATATTATAAATTAAAATAAAAAAGAAAATAAGCTAACCTAAAGGTAGCATATGTAAAAATAACTTCTAGAACTTAAAAGTATTATAATGTCGGCAAGATGCAAAAGGATTGCAATCTCGAACACGATACGCAATTTTCCACAAAGTAGAAGTTTAGTGTTGGAATGATTTCGAAAATAAATTTATTCATCAAAAAGAAAAACAAACGCAGAAAACAAGTTAATCTGAAGTGGCATGTGTCCAATTGCCAAATAATATTAATATATTTACAAGATTCAAAAGGATTGAAAGGTCAAAAGCGAAAATAAACTTCCCGCAAAGCACGTGTTCATTGTCCGCATGTATTGAAAAAATAATATGTTATAAATTAAAATAAAAAAGAAAAAAAGCTAACCTAATCGTAGCATATGTAAAAATAACTTCTATATTTTAAAAGTATTATAATATCGGCAAGATGCAAAAGGATTGCAATATCAAACACCGGAACTATTATTCCGAGAAGAACGTGTTCAGTATTGAAAATTGCATTTATGATGTGTTTTGAAAACCAATTAAGCGCAATTTAATAAATATCTTTAAAAATAATAATAAAAATAAAAAAAGCGAATGAACCGCCTGCACTAATCAACAAGAAAACTACTTATTGTTTCGAATCTTGCAGTAGGACAACCATCGATGAATCCAGTATCTTCTTTTTTTCCAAAACCTTTACAGACTTTACATACCATCAGGCCTTCACCCTTTCTTTCCAACCACGGAAACTGCTTTTGCCACTTGATGAAAGTTGCAGCGTTGACACTTTACTGTATACATTTAGAAGTCGCATCTACTTCGTCATTATTTTTTTCTATTTCAACTTCATCGGCAATCCTTGGCCGTTTATTTCCGCTAGTATTTAGTGGCATAAAATATGACTTTAAATTACGTTTACTCATATTTTCAACAAATAAAAAATGATGGTAGCGATGATTAAAAAAAAAAAGATGAGCGAAATCCTGTGCAAAAAAAAGGAATCCTCGTGCTCGCCATGCATTCGTGTTACGACTGGGGGTCGAACTTGAAACATGAAAAAGATCAGACTATCTGCTTAAACAACCCTGAGATGAGTTCGGTTTTGGAGGGGTGGGCGATCGGGGGTAAACAACACTGAGGGAACAAAGGGGAGAAAAGATTACTCCAGAAGGAGGAGGAATGGAGGGGTGTGCTTGCAATGACACTGGCTGCTATAGTTCGCGGGCAAAGGTGGGGGGGGGGGGGGGATTGTTCAAGCTTTTCCGACTGAAAGCGATACTTCCAGGAAATTTTCCACGATCGCAACGCACGCAGATGTTTTTGGAGACAAATCTTCCGAAAGTGAAAGCTTAGTAGGGGGGAAAGCTAGGCGTCACAGTGACGACTACGTTTCAAATCGCGGTCGTCAAAATGAAATTTACAGTTGCAAAATACGACTAACGACCGTTAATTTCGAGCACTGCTTTTCCTGATATCCAAATGAGCTTTTTAACAGGAATGGTAAACTGAGCATTGAACACAGTTTTTTGCCTGCTGTATAACCTTTACCAGCAAGTTTCAAACCAAGCACTTGAAATTGGTTTATATAGCTGCTCTCTTTAACGTTTGGACTTGAAGAAGAACCATGTACAAAAGAGCAACTTTTTAAGTGCAGAGAAAAGTTCCTGCGCAAACAAAATCTTAAATCCTCCATAAGCTTTAATTCAGGTGAAAAGAAAGGGCAACACAGAATAAAAATTCAATTTCAGACATCAATGTAAATCAAATGTAGTTTCCTGTGCATTCCTCTGATTTAGGTGCCAGTGCTTCACAAATAACACTGCTGTAATTCAATTTCATAAAACACTCGCACTGGGACTAGAAGCACACTCTTCCGTTTCTTACCAAGTACAGCAATTAACGTGAAATTTGATTTTTTTTTTTGTTTCTTCTAGACCTTGTTTTTTGCATAATTAATTTTAATCACAGAAATGAGAGCTAAATACCTGATTTTAAACCCTTAGAAGAATAGATTTTGATTTGGAAGACAGCAGTTGAATATTGCCTTTGAATGTAAACAAAGCAATGAAGAGAGAATAGGGTGGTACCCCTAGGGCCACCTTTTTCAAAATGAACTTAAACAGAACCAGATACTCTTTTAAAGATGGGAAAATGATGTATACACATTATTATACTAATTAGTTTCCATTGGGATACTCATAAATAATTTAAAATAATGAATTTTGAAAAATAGAAAGTTTAAGGAACTTCAAGATTAGCCCTAGATGTCATTGTACTTAGGACTAGTAGCTGGTGTACCTAGGGCCATTCCCTGAAAGTTAGGTTTTACTCTGAAATGAATAGAGAACAAACGTACACATGTGAATTTTAAAAAACAAACACTATTGGGTAATACATTTATCTATCAAATAGTAATTAAAAGGTGCCAAATTATTTATCAAGGAATTATAAATATGTTCATGAATTGTTCAACATTGTAATTTAAAAAACTGATTCCAAAAGTGTGAAGCATGCATTGTTGATCTGAAGCTCCAAAAGATTTTAGTTTTGGAAATTTAAACACAATGTTTTCAATTTCGTAAACAACATCTTTATCATAGAGAAACTTATCTGAATGTGCAACTTTGTTCAGATTTTTCCCACTATATTGTTTTCTCTAGCATATAATATTTCTGCCGCATAAAAGTGCTCAGTTTTTTCCCCTGTAATTTTGTTAAACAAAAATCCCCCTTATCAATAGTATCAATATGTTCATCTGTAAAATTTCCATCCTCGGTGGAATTGGATGAATTTTCAATATCTGATGGAGATATAGCTTCATCTGGTTCAGATGACATTTCTTCAATTTGAAACTCAAGTTTTTTCATGATTTTCCTTTTCAATTTGGCCATTCTAAAGGAAGTTGTTCTTCAATTTCTTTTTTGCTGGAGTGTCTTTTTGGATTCTTAAGTTTTCCTGCCACCTCTTTTAGATGTACAAGGTTTAGCTTTTGGAAATGATCGTATCTGTTCAGGTGTTACAAAACATAAAACGAAGTTTGATGTTGAAGGCTGAGGAATGTTTTCAGGATATGAAACTGAGTTTGACACAGTATCCTTTATTTCCAACATTGACGACTTATTTTCTTTTTCAAAAAATTTATTTTCAGAATTTACAGGATCTGATCTGTCAGTTACATTTTAACTCAAAATATTCATTATCAGTGAATATATTTTGATTCACTGGTCATACACTAGAAACACAAAAGCCTGCTAAAATGTTTTGGAATGTAAAAGCCAAAAAAAAAAAAATGATTTACCAACAATCCCCCCAGCATCATATATTGTTATCGGTTTCCCTGCATTTCTCGGCATCCCGTTATAACATGTTGCACTATAATATTTTTTAAAGGGTCCAAACACACCTCTGTCCAATAGTTGAAGCTTATGGCTTGTATGAGGTGGAAAATTTAGCATAACTATCCTATGTTCTTTAGCCAAAGTGATTGCTTCGATACTAACATGGCTTTCACGATTGTCTAACAACAACAATACTTAGTGATCTGCTGAACTATTGACACATTAAACAAAATACTTCAAAAATTTCAAATTGTTCCACATTTGACCATTCACTAAGATGTGCTGTTCCTACAGTTTCTGGAGGTGCACTTTTCAGCATATGGTTTTTGAAGTTTACTCTTGGAAAAATCATCATTGGAGGGATGGAATTTCTAATTACATTTACACAGCAAATCTTAGTTATATTGGTCCCTCTTTTACCTGAAGTCATGCTTCCAACCTGTTTCTTCCCCCTTTAGAGCTACTACTTTAGCTGGTGTGTGCACAGTTGTAAAATCCTGTTTCGTCCACGTTAGAAATACATTCAGGCAAAAACTGGTATTTCAAAACCACCCCCTGATATTTAGTAAAAAAAGTAAGCAACATATGTTTTATTAAAGCTTGTTGCTCTCGCTAAACTTGTGACTGGGGACTTTCTTAGAGAAAGTGCTTTATTATTTCTTTTCATCAAATCAAAATACCATCGATTTCCAGATTCACCATTTGCAACACAGGACTTGGGATATTTTTTATTGGCTTTTACATATTCAAAAGCAAGCTTTTTGACCTGTTTTTATTTATTTATTTTTATTTTTTTTGATAACCCATAATGCATATTACATGCAGCAACAAGATATTGAACAAGAACATTCTCTTCATCTTTAGAGAATACTGTCCATGTAAAATCTTAAGAGATTTTCAAAGTTACAATGCTCAAATAACAAACTTTCAAAGTCTTTTCATTTGTTTAATGGATCGGTATTAATGGGTAAAAGCCTCTTACATGTACAATTAGCGACATGCAAACGATGTTGAAACGACCAACAGCTAATAATCACTAACTTAATGCAATGCAATGCATCCCTTGCAGAGGTGCATTTCTTCCCATGATGCAACAGTTCAATAATGCAACGTGGGTTGTTCCTGTGACGCAACATGGCTGCCCGGGGTGAAACATATTCCAGAATTTACAGTTCAGTTGAAAAATACACAAAATAACAAAAACACATGAATGGTTGAGATATGCATAAAACTGATAAAGCATAATAAAATAAGTATAGTATGAAACACAGTATACATGAAGAATTTGTTGAATTAAATTGTATTATCTTGAATTGGCAATAAACATAATTTGGATATGGGGTGTTGAAATACACCAGTTGCAGTTTTAAGTTTACAAGTACGAATAATTCCATCCTTTCCTGGAATCACCTTAATAATTCGGGCAAGGATCCACTTGCACAAGGTGGAATATTTTCTTCTTTTAACAGCACTAAAGCTCCTATTTTTATATTTTCTTTCTTAAGCTGCCATTTACTATGCTGCTGCAAATGATTGAGATAGTCCATTTGTGGTAGTGTATTCAATTTTCTTGTTTCCCTATCTACTTCTTGCAGTATGATATTGATAAGGAAAGCATCTGACAGATTATTTTGCTCATAATTTATTACTTTCAACGCTCTTATGTATGCAATCGACAAATTTTCTTAATTCTTTGGCAGATTCTTATTGAATTTTTTCATAATTATATCTACAACGTGTCTATCCACCATTAATCGGTGATTTTCAAAGCTTTCTGTTAATAATGTGAACAAAGAATGAAAGGAATCATCAGCACTTTCTAATTGCTTAGCTTCAGCATTTGGAGATGCGCATAAATAGTACAGCTTTTGTGTATAATTTAATTGATCATTGTTTATGATTAAATTGGTAAATTGTTCCTTGCATGTTGACCATTCGTCATATTTACCGGAAAAAACAGGTAAAAGTATCTCGGGAAGCTTAACTTCAATATTATTCAAATTTTTGACATCATTGTTTTCCATATTCCTCTCTAACTGAGGTACTTCTTAAATAGATATGAGAAAGGTGTTTAGTCTTACCTCTATTTCTTCGAGGCGATCAATCAATGTCTTCCAATTCTTTGTTCAGAGCAGGCAAGTTCTCAATGTCCTGAACTTCATAATATGCTCCCATATTTCCGAAACTTTCGATTGAAGTTCTTGCAATTTTCGAATTTTCACTTCCAACAAGGTTCATGTATAAGCTTTTGATTCGGAAATCTCTTTAACAAATGTTTCTAGTTTCGTTGTGGCCCTTTTCAAAGTACCTTTCATGCGATTTAGTTTATCCATAGGTTGGCTCTGGAATTATGACGGACCACTGTGTAAAATCTTGAGATGTTCAAAGTTAAATTGCTCAAATAACAAGCATTCAAAGTCTTTTCATTTGTTTAATAGATCAGTATTAATGGGCAAAAGCGGCTTACATGTACAATTAGAGACATGTATACAGTGTGTGGGCACAACCAACTAACTTAATGCAATGCCTCCCTTGCAGAGGTGAATTTCTTCCCATGATGCAACAGTAAAGTGACACAACTTGGGTTCTTCCCATGATGCAACAGTCCAAACAGCACATGTTAAAATATGCGCAAATTTGATTCTGCATTTTTAGAATTGGCTTTTCTACAAAAATCGATGTCTTTGTGATGTTGTTCTGCTTACACCAAACTGTGGTGCTGCAGTCCGAACTGATCCTGGGTAACTTTTAAACTGGTTTAGAATGTCATTACTACTTGCATTTTCATTACAGTCAGTCACTAATGAAACATTTTCAGAATTTGCTTTATTTTCGTTTTCTATGATCTCTCTTTCTTCTTGTGCCTGTACTACCTACATATTTGATTCCTTCTTAATTAATCAATAAAAATGATTTTCACTTATTTTTGATGATTTCATCCATTTTAATAACTTTTCCATGTTTTTTACTTTTGGTAAACCTTAATAAAGAAAAATGTAATATAACTATGCCATAAAATATAATTATGCCACAAGTTGAAAAAAAAAACTCTAATATTCGATATGATAAAATAAGGACAATCCCCCCCCCCCCCCCCCAAAATGAGATCAAAACCCTTCTCAAACTTGCCCTAAAAAAATTTAAGTTGTCAACGTCCCTTGCGAGCAGGCCTGGATAAATCTGTTTTTACATAGGCTTTAAAAATTTTTGTATAAGACAGGGGTTCTCAAACTTTTTCGACTCGCAGCAACCTTTGAAGATTTAGAATTTCCTCAAGGCACCCTAGTCCATCTCTGTTATGCAAACTACTAAAAAGTCGTTATTTTCAGGGGGCTTTTTCTCTACACCTGCACACAGTTGCTCTTAGTGAGGCTGATCACATTCTTTGTAGTACGTTTAGTTCACCCGGTGCTTTTCACCAGGCAAGATGGATAACAAAGGGCATTTACTGCTTGAAGATTTTGTGCTTTCGCAAGGAATTTAAACTAGCATCATATGAGAACCAAGCATTAAAAAGAATGTCTGCTCATGGCAACAAATCCATGTAAAAATTATGCTCAATGCCCCCAGTAGCTGCAATGCCCCTCATAATGACTTACATCTTCTACAAATACCAGAACTAAAAAGAAACTAATAGTGAAGTGACTCTTATAGCTCTTAAAAAATTTAAAGGAAAACTTTTGGTATCTAAGTGTTGATTTAGTTGCATTAGTAGGTTTTTTCTTAGATCTCGTGCCTCCAAAGACAAAAGCTGCCATTGTTAAAGCTTTACCGCAACCAAAATCTGGAAAGGATTTTAGAATCAAAGATATTAATCTTTTTGGGAGTGAACCATTGTTGGATTTTGTTACAGAACAGACTCTGAATATGTTTACTGTAAGGAAATTTTATACTAATTTCATACCTGGGCCAAAGAAATGATTACACAGTTTTGGGGGATCACAGTTTGGGGGACGATGGAATAGAAGTGATTTTATGTCCGATGAGAAAATGAGCCGTACACTTTCACCCTATTTTTCCAACATGAGATGTAGTTTACTTCAAAAACCACTCGCAAAACGTCTACTTTTACATTCAACGGCATGCTGTTACGACACCCTGGGCATCCTTGCTCCAATTATTTTGCACAGTAAATTGCTTTTTCAAGATACATGGTTACACGATATTCAGTGGGATGAACTATTACCTCCTGATACAGTTATTAAATGGCGCAAGTGGTTTGATGAACTGTCTCTTATTCCTTCTATTCAAGTTCCTCGCTGGATTGGATGCATTTCGGATGGTCAGTATAAGATTCATGTCTTCTGTGACGTTTCCTAACGTGCCTACGGTAGTGTTCTTTACTTATGCACAGCTCAAGCAGTTCACATCGTGTGCAGTCGCAATCGACTTGCTCCAATTAAAAAGGTGACCTTACCTCGCTTAGAACTTTTGTCAGCTTTGACAGGTGCAAGATTACTTACTTATTTTTGTCGTGAAAGGAATTTGAGCTCATCGTCAGCTGTGTTATATATTGGCGTGGGCAGTTGTCCTTTGTCATTTAAAAATAGCAACCTTTCCAATGGTCGAATCGTCTGTGTTCGTCGTATCAAAAAGTCAAATACAAATCACAATTAGGCTTAGTACCGAATTTTTTCAATTCTGAAATCTACCAATATTTGTCATCTAAGTTCTTTTTTCCTGATTCAAATGACTTTCGGCACCAATAATTGTCGTATATTTGTCATATTTAGGCATACACAGTAAAAGGAAATATGTTTTATTGCGTCTTAACGTTTAACATGACGAGATGCGTATGTATTACAATTTTCGTTACTCTAAAGCATAAACACAGAAAAATGAAACGAGTTGAGTTGTCTCGTTTCTAGCCCCACCAACAGTTATTTTTTTCTTTGTCTCAAAGCTGAAATTAATCTTCACAAACATTGCATTTTTCGCAACGCGTTTTTGAACTGCTTGTGCAGTTACTGTTTCGGCACTTACGTGGCCGTGTGATATCGTCATAAATCGGATAATGATCATATCCATCAAATTGCTTGTCTTCGCTAGGAATTTTGGCAGGAGGATTATAATATTTTGACCTTTTGATCGGAGGAGGTTGGTCTTCCTCCGATTCGTCCTCACTCAAACCTTTCTGTTGCTTGAGGTTGTTGTTGAGGCAAGGGCTTCAGCTATTTCTAATTTGAATGCCAGCAAATCCTTTTGATTTTTGGTAGCAATATTATTTGCTACCACATCCCTGGTGTACTGAAACCATGAATTTACGAGAGCCAAGTCAGTGAAATGTAAAATTACTTTCCATGTCCATTTTCTTGTTTTAAACCAAGTCCTATAGCATTCCATTTGCTGGTCACAAATATTACCCCACCCATACTTTGACTATATTTTCTAACAACAGAAGGGCACTGCATCTCAATATATTGACTGTCCTTCTTTGACCATCGTTTTACTTTTTCTTGTGGCTCAATTCCAGAGCAATTTGAAGCCATAATCACCTTGTTATCTTGCCATTCCACAATTAATTTTTTTGTTGCGTGATACGTGCTAATTACCTTTTCCTCGCCCTTTTTTGTACATAGTGGTCAGTTTTATGCCACTGAGACGATTGTATGATATAGTGCCAGTACCATATATAGAAATTTCATTCAGTTTCTGTAACAGAGGAATTGTAGTGAAATATCTGTCAAAATAAACAAAACTTTTTTGGGGTAAAATTTCAACCAACCTCAATATCACTGATGGTCCAAGTACTGTATCACCTAAATTAGTAGATTTTCCTTGGTAGATCTCAAAATCTAGAACTAGACCTGCCGAAGTGCATAGCACAAAATTTTTCAACCCTACAGGTCTAGGCTTATTTTTGACATAGTGCTTCATGGATCAGCGACCAGTAAAAGGGATCATTTGTTCATCTGTGGAATATGTCCCATGATCCTGAGGCAAATTTAAACAAATCTTACGAACAGAATCCACAACAGGTTGAACCTTCCATAACTTGTTCTCAATTGCGGTAGCAGGAGGATTATTCACATCAATGACGTGAAAAGAAATCCTCAGGGACAAAAATCTGTTCCATAACTCGAATATTACTGTAACTCGAAGTTTTTATTACAAAAATCTGTTCCATAACTCGAATATTACTGTAACTCGAAGTTTTTATCAAGTCCCAACCCCTTTGTCTTTAATTCCGTGCTAATTATTCTCACTATCTCGAAGTTGACTTCCATTAACTCAAAGTTTTTTCAAAGATGACTCGAAATTTATTTCGAAAGAACGCAAAAAAAAAAGAAAAAAAAAAGACACAAGTGACTATGAGAGAAAAATTAATTCACCTTCACTTGCAATTCCTGCACAATAGACCTCTAAAGCAAGAAGAGCACCTGTTGAACCAATGTTCAATAAAGGAGTTACACGTGCGGAAATGATTTAGCTTGTTTTCTTTTGTTGTACTGTACTGTTTACCCTTTGACATGATGCTGGACCACCAATTTGCTTTTAAGTTCTCAAGTCAACTGATTGTACCTTGATTCAAAGGCTAAGTTAAGATGCGTTCATCTTCATTCTTTAGTTCAATCATTTGCTGATAAGTTCGTGAGAGACAGAGTGAGTTTTCTTTACTATTTAAGATGTCGAAGCAAGTACTCTGTCAATGATATTAAAAGAAAAAGAGAAACTTCTAAAGCGGTAGAATCCATGAATCCGAATTTGAAACGAATGAAACTGTGCACCTTTCCTGAAGTAGAATCAGCTCTACTCAAGTGGTTCCAGCAGTATTGAAATCAAAAACACATGCTTTTGATACTTTCCTCTTAATATATTTGATTAAACTGTGCATATTGTGCTTAAAAACTTTTGAGGTCTGTAATTTTGTCTATTATATGTACGTATTAATTAAAATATTCAATGGTTTTTAATATTAAAATGTCAAAAACCGAAGTCGAACTTCCGATGAGTCGAAATTTTTTGTTGGTCCCTTTAGATTAGAGTTATCGCGAATTGACTGTATATATATATATATATTTTTTTTTTTTTCATTAGAGAGACTACTTTGGCTGTGATTTATCAAGTTCAATAGCATCTACCTCACGATCTTCAAGTTTAATAGCATCTACAGATTATTCTTCATTATGGATGAATCTTGGAGATGAAGCAAAGACGTTAATTTGTGGTGTGCCGACATTCAGTTTCATGTAAGCTATTGTGTTATGTTACTGAATTCATAAAAAATTGTTCGTGTCTATAGTTTTTTTTTAATTTGAAATATGTACATATTTACATCTCTCTATCTAACCTCTTTCAATTAAGGGATTTAAAAAAAACTCATATCACATTGAAAAGTTGATTTCCAACCTCTTTAGACCTAAACCCCCCCCCCCCCCCACCCTTCATTGAAAAAAAAATATATAAATTACTGCTACTAAAAACCTGTATTACTGAAAATATAAGTGATTTTAACTTGAAGTAAAATAAGTGTAAAAAAGCTATTTTATCCAATCTCTCTTAAACTAAAAAATAAATAAATGAAATTTAGATCACCAACTTACTTTTTAGTAACAAAAGTATTATATGATGTGGGAAATATTGTACTTTTTGTAATTTTAATTTGGGGGAATTAAAAATTCTTGCATTTAAAATTAAAAAAATAATAATAATTATAATAAGAATAAAATTTGAAAACTCATACTTAACAATGAATAATGATATTGATTCCTCAAGATTCAACTGAGGTGTTAGTAACAAGCTCCTAAACTTTGTTTTCTTTTTAACTTGACAGTTGGTTTCAAAACTTTTTTCAATTTCGATACTGTCTGACTTATTAATATTTTTTCTCTTACATACTCATTGCTCCCCCCTTATCACCTTTCATGAATTTATCCCTCCCCTCCCCCCCACAAGGAGTCAAATTGTCCCTTTGGGGGCAATCGCACCCAGGTTGGGAGCTACTGACAGAACAGAAACAAGAAAATAAATTCCAGGCACATCAAATATATTTTTTCCTGTCAATTTTACACTTCCTGACTGAATAGATGGAAGTAAAAGCTATAACAACTGCCTGACTGACTCCCATCACTTTGAAATGAACCACATTTAGGGTCAATTTGTAGTGTAAGATAATAAAAAATAAATCATCCATGACAACACATAAAATAATACAATAAATACTAGCTTTTAAGAACATAGTTTAAGTATAGAGGTGTTTCAATTTTTTCATCTTATTACAGATATGGAACTTTTGATCCAGATCCAGTTGAACATGTTAAGAAAAAAAGAAAGGTCAGAGATAAAGATAAAGTTGGAGATCTGACAAAACCACAATCTGTAAGTTGTGAATTTTTCTCCACAATTGTAATTCGCAACTCCAGAGTTCAAATACGCTACCTTGCGGTGATTTACAAAATTACAGAGAAAGGTAAAACATTGCATTCCACGTGTGTCTGTTGAAATGACAATCATAGGCAGTTTGTTAGGAGTATTTATTAACACATTTGATCGTGTCTTACATTGTTTTCAGCAACAGTAATTGTTTTGTTCCGTAATGGTATTCTCGAGCTTCTCAAAATAATGTTGGTTTCCATTATTTCCCTCTAATAAGTGAGGTTATTGTCGTAAATAACAAAAGTGTAAACAGAAGAAAACTCTGGATTAACAAACTTTGCATTGACATGCAAGTAACGTCGAATATGTTCATCTGTTCGAAGCATTTTTTTGTAAAAAGATCAAGTTTTATCAGGTAACATTTTTTATTTTTTTACGTGAATTTGTGGAAGTATGAGGTTTTTGATAACGTTAGCCAAATAATTAGGGTTTTCATCTCCACCTAATTTTAAAATAATTAATTTAACTAACCTTATTTTACTGCAGTATTAAGTTGGAATGGACAGTATGCTAAATATTTTCTTAAAAATATTATCTCAGAACAAAATGAAAAATGTTTTACCGAAAAAGAAAGTTTAAAATTTGAGCTAGCAGAAACAAAAGCTGAGAGTTTTGATCGCCAAAATAGTGCGCCAACTTCACTTTATTGCTTACATTATTGGCTGATGAGTTTCCCCAAAAATGTGTTTAGGGTTATAGTTTTTGTGTTATGCGAACCCGTGACAATATTTCGCTTACCAGTTTAACCTTTTTTATGATGAGTGGATTAAAAAGAAAGATTGCAGAATTCAATAAGTATAAGGAAATAATGGAAGATCAGTTTCAAAAGAAAGCTTCCACTGTATATCTGTGAGAATTTTATTGATGATTTGCATGGCATGTCGGAATTAAATCATTGAATCCAGAAATTAGAAGCATACGGAACAGAAAACATTAAAATTAACCGATTCTGCAATTTGAGAAATAACTCGGCTACAAATGTAAATAGATTAGGGTTAGCCAAACAAAACAAAGAAACATCATCTTCCTCTTTTGATAAACAAGCATACTGTCATATAATTAAATTATCTTACATTAAATGTTATTGTTGTCAGTCTCATGGCACAATGTAGTTCCATCAAGAATTGATAAATATCAAATTCCACATCGTAGAAATAGCTGCTTAAGAAATACCAATTACGTGATTTGCAATAATTTCTGACGTTCGGTAATACTTCTTGATTTCTCATTTCTTTCTACATGGGACAGATAATCTACAAGACTTAAAAAATTATTGTCATAAGAATAAAACAAAAACAAAAAAAAAAATCATAGGTACAAGTAATGATTACTAGGTTTCTTAGCATTATATATGCGCTATGGCATACGTTTTTTACCTTTTTCATCCGCCATTAGATGGTGGCTGCAGTGTCCCCTATAGTTTATTGGAGTTGCTAATAGAAATTTTATGATGTTAATGAAAACAAAACGTATGTAAAATCAGGGGTAGAAGTGATCGACTTGTCACATATAGGACATTTTCCACAAAAAATATAGGACAAATATAGGACACATTATATGAATAGTTTCGCTATGAAAAAAGAAATAATGTATTATTTAGTTATCTTTTCCTTTGGAGCACCATGCACCAATATTTGTACCATTAATGTCCTCCTGGTTCAACCATTCCTCACGAAATTTTGTTAAGCGATGTGATTTCGCCATTCTAATTTCACATATTACAACAAAATACGATTTAACATCTTAAGAGACTTACATTCAAAGATCCCGAAATTCCACAAAAAGAAAAGATTGCATAAAGAATATTAGAGCATTCTGATCAGAAAATGCACTGAACACAAAAATATACCCGTGAAAGCGAAAACAAAAACCGCGCTGGAAAACAAAACAAACGGATGTTGCCAAACGCAAAATTCTAAAACCGACTTCAGACTTCGTTCTCGAAACTCCACCCACTACAGTGACGTCATATTGCTGTAGCCAATAAGAGAAGATGCCTGTCGCAGGATTTAGTCAGTTGTGTTTTTTAATTTGAAATTCGTATGCAGACGTACTTTCCACGAAAAATCCCTAGTCAGATACTTTATTTACTGTTGTTTTAAAGAAATAAATTAGATAAAAAACAGGAATATAGGAAATATAGGACATTTTCCAAAAATATAGGAAATATAGGACAATTTTGATGCATTTTTTGAAAATATAGGATATACAGGACCACTTCGACCCCTGTAAAATGTTAAATTATCAGTAATTTTTATGTTCTTCTCATTGCCCTCTTTTTTTTTAAGCAATCTAGGAAGCCTGATTTGTTTTGACATTGATTATTAAAAGTCAGGTAACCCTTTCTAATTTCTCTGAATATCTAACACAAAAACATTATAAATTTCTATCAATAACCTTGAGGCTTTTGAGAAATTAATCATATTTAAATTTGACACGAGAAAATACGGCATTTGCTTTTAACTTTCCAGCTGTTATTTTCCAATAAAAATGAAATCACCCATGCATTTAGGGGACCAGCAACAAACTAATGAAACCAAAAACATTTTTTATTATACTTCATCACAAATAGCCATGAATAAACTTTAAATTTGAGCAATCAGTTTACTTACCGTGTACAATAATGTTATTAATTTGTGTGGAAATATCATTTATGTTAACAAAGATTTAAGCATTTCTTTTAAAAATATCAATTTTCATGTTTTTGACTTATAACACAGTTTTCCGTCCTGGCTTGCCAAATTTTCGGAAAAATTGACAGCAAGAGAAGTATTTACTTAACTCTTACTCTATTACTTTTATCAAACTTAAGTTTGAAGTTAAAATATTGAAAATTTGACGAAATTAAATATTAAAAGCAATTAATTTTTTACTATGCATGCGCAAAAGATAGCAATTTATAAACTTCATAATTTAAAAATCACTTAGATCCTCTAACTCGTAATAAAATTCCAGTTCAATATCTTTAAAATTTAGAAAGATATCAGCAATCTTATGAGTAGTTTCGATATTTCTTTAATAGACGACGAATCGTGAGGGATGGTTCGCAAATCATCTTTTTATCATGAATCACACTTAACGATTGCAGACAAGTGTTGCCTATTCAAAAATTATTGAAATTCGACTCATTAGATTGCCGATATCTTTCTAAGTATTTCAGATATTGAACTGGAACTTTACTAGGACTTCAGGGATTTATTTAGGTTTTTAATTATTAAAGTAATAAATTTTTATCCTTTTGCACATGTGCAGTGAAAAATTATTCATATTTTGTCAAATTTTTAATGTTTTAATTTCAAATTTATTAATTTCAATTATGCTTCTCTTTTATGCTGTCAACTTTTCCGAAAGTTTGGTAAGCCAGGACGGAAAACTAAACCCCAGGATTGAAAATTAATAAAATTACTGTGCTCAGTAAGTAAACTAGTTATTAAAATTTTGCAACTCTCTTATTCGCAGCTATTTACAATGAAGGATGATCAAAAACCGTTTTTACTTTCACTAACTTGTTACTGGTCCTCTAAATGCATGGGTGAAAAATTTTTTATTGGAAAATGACAGCTGGAGCATACTTTTCCTGTGACAAAAGTTACAGAACAATTGGTCTTTTATTTCTCTAGAAATCTGCAAAAGTGTGAATTTTTGAAAGTGTCCCAATACTTTTGGTGATATAATGTGTGATAGATCAAAATTTTTTGAGCTATCAATACATCCAAGTTTTAAGAAAAATCTCAATTTGTTCTGTAGTTATTTAAAGAATTTTGAAATTGTGCCATTTTCTTTAACTTCTATAGCTTCTTACCAAAAAACCACTTAATAGTACAATAATGGAAAATAAATAAGTTGCAATCAAAAGGTCATTATGAAACATATTTGTTATTCGCCCTATTTTCCCTCTTTTAGAACTATAAGGTCTCAATGTCGGCTGAGATTTTAAGAAAAGTCGCCAAATTTAGCTAGTTTCAGTGAATATAGAAGATATTTCGTAAAAAAAAACATTAAATTACACTGTATGTGTGGTTCCCTGGTTAGATCCTTTGGAATGAAGTTGGGCCACTTAGCAAAACTGGCAGTAAATAATGGAGTTGTATTATTTTCCATTTTAATACTTTTATTGTAATTTAATGTTTTTTAATTTTCTGTATTTTACCACCATTGTAATGTTTTGCTCTGTTATATCATACTTTCATTATAGATGAGCATAAATGACTCTACTCATGAACATGATGGCATGCTAACTGAAGCAGAGCGTTTATATTCCATTCTAAGACGGTTTTTGGAAAGAAGTGAAAGTAAGATTAAAATTTCTGTGTAATGGGAGCTTCTAATTTTTGATGCTGTAATTAGTGATGTTCCGGATATCCGTATCTGCGGATATTCGAGAGAAAATGAAGATCCGTATCCGTTACTTTTTTGGCGGATCTTAAACGGATCATTTCTATTCTAAATTTTTTTAAATATTTGAATAAATGACTCTTGAATTCCGTTTAAATTAGGTTTTATTCCCTATTTAAATTATAAGGTATCATTTCAGAAGCCAATTTGTATCCCCCCCTCCCTCCCCCGTTGCAAAAAGGAAGGGGAAATACGTTTTAAAAGTGTGTATCAGTGTGTCTTTTTGTGGCATCGTAGCTCCTAAACAGATGAACCGATTTTGATAATTCATTTTTCGTTAAAAAATTGACTTGATCGAAAGTGTTCTTAGCTTGGCCTTGTTTTTGTAGAACTTTAATTACCGGAGATATTAATTAAAAACCGACTTAACGTTTTTCACAATTATGGTAGTAAAAATTTACCCGTACGTTAAAAATGTTGACCCTAATTGAAAGAACGAAGTTTTCTGCGTTTGATATTTATTTGAAACTTCCAACTTATATACAGTATGAGCTATAATTTTGTTAAGTAAATTTTAAATGCAATTATAAGCCTTTAAACACGTGATTAGTAGCGATTTCATAGTGGGAAGATAAGGAGAAAAAGCTCAATGATTTAAAATTTTTACCTGCTGTCAGTTCATATTTGTTAACAAATGTGTAATCTGACCCACGAAATTCATCTTAATATGAGGTCGGCTCTCTGGGACATGTTTTGCTTTTTTAATTTTTAATTAATATTAGTTTTCGTTATTGATTTGGGGTTTCTGTTGTTCTTCATTTTTGTTTGTCTCGGCATCCTTCAAAAAAAGACTAAATTCTCTATTTACTGTTTTCAAAGGTGTTCCCGGCTCTGTATTTCGTCGGTCGGAGTAAGTTGGAGTCAGCGCTGCAGTTATGCTGAAATAAAATGCGAAAAATTATTTCTAGCCTGTCCAGTAGCAGCTTTACACTCTTGCTCCTGTATCCTACATCTACCGAGTAAGCTAGAAATAATTTTTCACATTTCATCGAAGTATTAATGCAGCGCTGGCCCATTCCTTCCAACTCTCCCTCAATTTTAACGGAGATTTCTTTAAAAAGTAAATCCTAGTCTTAATTATATTTTTGCCGCAGTTGACATTTTTTGAAGAAAATGCCATTATTCTGACGGGAATACCTTCCGTAACAAATTTTACTCTTGGATAGTTGAATTGAGTTAAAAAAAATTTTTGAGATCTGTATCCGCGGATCTTGACACTAATGATCCGGATCCGGATCCGTATCCGCGGATCTACTTTTTTAACGATCCGGCGCATCACTAGCTGTAATGTATACTTTGTAGTGATTAATGGAAACATTTAAATCAATACAGTAGAGTCTCGAAAATCCGGGTCTCAAAAATCCGAGGTTCCGCTTAATCAGAGGTGTTTGTTATTATTTTTAGGGTATACTTTTTATGGACAAATATGTTTTTATCTTAAAATTAAAATATTTTGCGATCTAGAACTTTCCTAACAATATACAGTAAGGTAATAAAAAGAAATTGAAAGGCTTATGTTAATAGCATTTCCCAAGTGACATGAAATATTCGTCGACTGTTAGAGATGGATTAAGTAAGCCTTGGAGAAAGTAGGAAATTGGTTGATACAAAAAATAACTTAAAATTAAAACATTGTTTTGCCTCAAAGAACGTACAGTATTTTTTTTTTTGGAATATCCGATTGCAATTTAAAAGGGAAGTGCAAAACTTGACGCTGTACGAAGGGTATAAATGAAATTTTATCCTTCCATGACTTACGTTTTTGCATTACGTGAGGTACATACATACGCTAATGCACAGAAACAAATGTCACCACAAAACTCATCAAAACTTATTCGAGGACGACCAAAGGGCAATTTTGATTGCTTGCAAGTTTACACACAAGAATGTGCAGACATTAAAACTCGTTTAGGGTTAATTAAAACATAACTTCATGTTGATATTTGAGTGATAAGTTTTTAGAGGAGACAACAATATTTTCTTCTCATATCGTAAGGAAGTAAAGAGCGCATGTCCTTGGGTAGTCCAAATAATTTTTCGGATAATCCGAGTTAGGGTGAGCCCCAATTATCTCGGATTTTCGAGACTCTACTGTGCAATCAAAATTTCTTTCTATCTAACTTCACTGATACTATTTTCTATAGCTTTTTGATTTCTGTTCTGTTTATTGGAGAATGCTAAATTTCTGTATAAGAATTGATACAATAGGCCAGGGGTTTTCAACTGGTCATATACAATATACATGTGTCTTCTGGAAGTTGAACATTTGAAAAGGGGCAACTTTCAGACATGTGATTTTTCAGTATTTTTATTGAACTCAGTATTTTTTGAGACAGCAAAATACTGTATATAGAAGAAAAGAAAGGGCATTGGAAGTTAAATTCAACTTGTTCCAGTTAATTTCATGCATCCAATTAAAATAGTCTGCTATATAAATACAAAAATACACGGGAGAGCTTTCAGTTGTAATAAAATATACTATCAGTGTTGTGTTAGTTCACACAACCATGCAATTTCAGCATTTTTCACCCTGTTTCTGTCACATGTCTGAACATTTAAAATGCATACAAAATTATATTGATAATTCTGAAATTTACTTATGATAAAAGTTAGACCACTATTGTATGGTTGTACATTTAAAAAAAAGTATTTAGTTAATTGACTCTTTCGGGTTACAACAACTCCTTAAAAAAGTATTTTCAAGTTCAACAAGCTTTTGCTGAGGAGGATTTCTTGATGTATTAAACCAAGCTGGAGCCTAACATTATCCGGAAATCTCTACCCTTTAATTTTCTTTTTCAATTTTTACAAATTAAAATTTCTATTTCAGCACAGAATGTTTGGAAACTATTCCTAGAATGGGGTCAATAAGTTTCAATATGACTGAGATAATTATGATTAATTTATTTGCATGTCACTCATCTTTATTGATAAAAGTGAAACTGTCTGAAAGTTAACTTTCAGAGAGATAATTGTTTTATTAGTTAGTGTAAAATATTTTAGAAAGGGAAACATTTTACATCCGTAGAGAATCAAGTTATGAATGATTTAGTTAAAATTGTTACTTTTTATTTTGGCTACTTGTCTTTGAATTTCATCTGATTACTAAAGTTGTCTAATAGAAAAAATAGTTTTCATGTTAGTTTCGTGTCTTTTAAGTTCTCAGTTTTTGGCCTATTTTTAAGCACTTTTATTATACTTGGCCTGATTGTCACAGAGAAATCTGAGGCCTGGTTTTGCTTATATCTCAGCAACTAGACCACTTAGAGACTTTGGAATTTCACTAAATGATTTGCTTAATCTTAAGGTACAACTTAATGCTGAAAAATTAAAATTCTAAAATAAAATTATTATTTCAGTTAAGATGGAAAACAGCAAATTTCGTGTAATTTCCCCATTAAATGTTTAAGTATAAAACCCATTGTTACAAATTTTGTTGCCTTGCAACCAGGGGTGATTGTGACTCCATGAAAAAATACCTGAACTTTTTTCCCCAAGAAGAAAAAATGTTTTGATAGGCATATATAAACATTACGTGTATGTACACATTATTTATATACATAATTATTTGTTGGGGCTAAAACTCGAAGTTTTTATTGGACTTAATACGTCCATGTGCATGGAAAGAATTAAATTCTTTTAATTTTTCTAATTTTTAAAAAATTTTCAAAGAATGTTTTATTTTTCTCCATTGTATCTGAATCCTTAACCATTAAAAACATTCATTTACTAAAAGTGCATAAAGATTTCAGAATTAAACAAGTTTGATGCAAAAGGGGCAGCATGTATTATGATCACTGTGCAGTAGGGCTGGGAGATATCCGAATTTTAATACCACGATATATCGCTCTCCAAATATCGATATTTTCGATACATATAGGTCGTTAAATTCAACATTTTAAGGGGGCGGGACTGCAAAGCCTATTACATAAGCATCTGCAACCGGAAAAAGCCATAGGCCATCTTGGTGAATAAATATTTTAGCAATTTATTCTAATAATATAGATATAGCAAGGATTTTCATGCGTTTGTATCGGGGAGGGTGGGGAGGGGGGATCATGAGGCAGATTATACCACAGAAACTTTTGGAGAAATTAATTTAGAAGAATTTAAGTCTTTTTATTAGTGGGTGGCAGTTCTTGACGGAAGAGGGGGCTTGATAATATTGAGGGGTACCATCGCAGTCGGGGGGAATGGGCACCCCTACTTACATCATCTGCATATTAAGATATGCAACAGAGAAATGCTAGACATCTTGAAAAGAAAATATTAAGGGGGAAAATATCAAGTAACCCTCCTTCCTCTTCTTATCCAGCCTTTATTCCATCTCCCACCACAGCTGTTCTTCAGTAATTACCATAGAGATTGCAAAACATGAGACATGACGGTAGCTATTTTTTTTATATCAAACGAAACGTCTTCAATTTGGTAGTTTCGGCGTTTCATTAAACATCGACCTAAATTTTACAAAAGTGGGTTTTTCTGAAAATAAAGGAGTTCCGGTATTTTCGAAGATGAAGATACCGGAAATCAAGATGAAAATACCGGAGATCCGGTAAAATACCGGAATACAATCACCCCTGCTTGCAACAGCAATGTTAATAGTAATCATAATGAACATTTTGAATTAAGGCTTCTCTAGAGCAAACATGAAATGTTCTCATCAATGAAAATAATTGATAATGGGGCTAAGTACAGAGACGTATTAGGATCTTTACCATGAGTAATTTATGTTTTTAACATATAAATTAGTTTGGGAAATTTATATTCAAATTTCCTTTCAAATTCAAATATCTTTAATATTCAGATAGTTTCAATTAAATTAGCACACAAATGACTCCTAGAGAGGAACAAGGATTCATTTTTAGTGCCAACTGCTTAAAGTTTTAGGCCCGTATATTGGTTTATTTCCTTTTAGTACGGAGCATTTATGTGAAGAAATAAGGTGAAGTTTCGTGATGGAACACTATTCTATTTCTGAAATACATTTACATTAAAAAGAATGAAATAACAGATTTTTTAAAAAAAATACTAAGCACTTTTTATAATGCACTCAAAAGGACAAAATAACTTTTTTGAGTCAGAAAGGACATTTAAGTATTCCTGTAGTTTTCAATTATTCCAAGAAAAATGACCCCTCAAATGAAGAAAAGTATGACTTGAGTCATTTCGAACCAAACTTTCCCAGAAAAAAATGCATGTTTCAACACTGAAATTTATGAAAGCTAGATAATGATAAGAAATTCTCTACATGACTTGAGCCGCACTTTTCTTAGTTTGTGGTGTCATTTTCTTGGAAAAATTGAAAACTACAGGAATACTTAAATGTCCTTCCTGACTCAGAAAAGTTATTTTGTCCTTTTGAGTGCATTATAAAAAGTGCTTAGTATTTTTTTTTAAAAATCTGTTATTAATTGATACTGCAGAGGCATGTACAGTAATCTGTTTTGAATTTTCATATGTTGCTGCCTCCTCAATTTTGTTGTGATTCTTCAAAAATCGCATTGATGCTTCTAAGTAACAACCATGTTATGACTGTGTTACAAATTTGCTTTTGTGAAAGAAAAAAAAAACTGTTAACATCTTCAGGATGGTACTTCTTTTTTTTTTTTTTTCTGCTGATTTTTCTGTGCAGATCATCAACAAAATGACTGTTGCTTAGAATTTAAAACAAATTCAAAAAAATAATAGATAAATGAAATATTTTTTTAATTTATAGGAGTTTTGTTGTCATAATAAGATTATCAAGATACTTTTTTTATAAGTCCCCATCCCCCCCCCCCCACACACACAAATTATTTGCATTTAATATATTAAAGGGAAAAAAACAATTTATCTGATTGCAAAAATTTCTAATATTGCTAAATGTGATAGTTTTAATTTCCACTTCCTTGTCATGGAAAAAAAAGTAGTGGTGTACTCCCCCCCCCCCCGGCAAGGCATTTTTAGGAGGGTGCAGCACCTGCCCCTTTTTAAGGTAACCTCTGGCTCCTTGTCCATTTTCTGAATGCTTTGAAGTTTAAAACAATACTTAATTACAAATGAAAATCTTCTGTATAAATTTCCAGAAGTATAACTGCCTTAGTTCTCTTGTCCACTAGAATGGCATGAGAATACTGATAGTGATGATAAAAATAAAATTAATTGTATCTTTAAATAACACAAAACTTTATTTCTGATTTGAAAATTTGTATTTACCCTGTCTATATTCTTCACAAAACATATAATTTGCAGAAAAAAAACTTTTAATATAATTAGTCAAACCTTGATATCTGGAAAGAAAAATGTCCCCCTGCATTTTACATAAAAATTCAAATGTGTTTTCCATTGTTGTCTCAAAACTTATTTTTCGAAACCCTTGATATGTGGAAATTTTCGCGTAGAAGCAACTTTTAACTGCTGTTTTTCCTCTGCCATTTTTATTGCAGAACTAGTTTTGGAGGCATCTGCTTGTTGTTTTACTTCCCTGTTCCTGGAAAGTATAAGAACAGGGGATTCGGGCAAGGTTATAAAGGAGTGTGAGTATGAAGAGGATGCCGTAGCCTTTTTTATTTCAGTGTTTTTTCCCCAAAGTTAGAGTTGTGCTTTTCTTTAGAACAGGACGGGGGTGGATTTTTCGTAGCTAAAGTGAAAACAGGTTCCTCATCATTCTGCATTTTTTTAACTGTAAAAGATGGCTAATGAAAAGCTTAAATTGAATGTGCTTGAAGATAAAATTTGAACTTTGAAGTCTGTAGATGCAAGAAGAAAATTGAAATTGCTTCTAATTTTAAAATAACTTGTCAATTATTATGCAAAGTGGTCGCATAGTACAATGTAAATGTATCGTATGTATGTGCAATTGTAAGACTGACTTGTAATTTTTTCACAACCTTGAAAACTTGAAAATTCGATACATCTAATTTTTTACCCTTTTCAAGAGAAATCAAGGTTGTACTGCATTAGATTTTGAAGAGAAGATCAGTTTTCAAACCAAAATTTTGCTATTGCAAGACATTGATTTTCGATTGATAGATTCATATCTAATTTGAGTATAAATCTGAATTTACTCATTTTCTAGCATAATTATTTAAACATGAAAAAGCTTTTTGTTATTTAAGAAAATGATTCTTGGAAAAATAGTTACGATTTTTGTGCATTAAATATATATAATAATAATAATAACAGCACATTTTCTACAAAAAAAAAATCTTCTGAGAAAGAGCCCTTTTCATTGACTAGAAGTGCCCTTTTATCAGGAAGCACTTCGCCCCCTTTTTGACCTGGGAAACACTAAGATCAAGATAGTCCATTTAGCTTGATTTAAAAATCTACAAGAGTCATATGTTTGGTTTATTACTCTACATAGAGAAATGTTTGACTTGAACCTTTGTTCAATTTCTGATAAAACTTCTATTAAATTTATGCATTTTGTTTTTAGAAAAATAAATGAATAAACATCAAAAAAGAAAGAAAAAAAAAATTTTTCCATGTAAATTTTATCTAATATTATTATTTAATTTTGTGTCAATGCTGAGATTAAAATCTTTCTCTTTTTTTTTCTTAGATGGCTTGGTTTGTTATTTTGAATTTGTGACTGATCCATCATCATTTTCAAGAACAGTTGAAAATATATTTATTATGTCATTGCTTATAAAGGTTTGATATTTTATGTTTATTGTTATATTATTTTTGAATGAAAGCTGTATGAAAGACATACCTTTCATAATTTAATTTTACCAATGAGTTATTTCTTTTTTAATTTTGCATATTTTGGAGAGCGTTATAATAAGATTATATTTGACTCAATACTATCAAGCATTGACAAAATCTTAAAGTGCAGTAAAAGTTTTTATTTCCCTCAAACTAATCCATAAGCATTAAAACACTAAAATGTACATTAATTCAAATTTCAAATTATTGAAAAAATTGCCATCCAAAAACCATCCACTTAAAGTGGCTGGAGAAAAGTTTGAAACATGGTTTTTGTTTTTATCAAAGCTGCTGAATCTAACGGTGAGGGTACAGTTTGTTATAACTTTCCCGTTTTCTAGATATACACAATTGACATATAATATATAATAGTATATTTCAATGGTGTATGTCTCTGTAGTTTTCTACGTAATGCTTTTAAGACTTACAGTAGTCAATTGTCATTATCTTATATAATGTATTAGTTTTCAATTCCTATATTAAATTCAGTGTCCATTTTGAAGTAGCTCCAATTCAAATCTAATGTTTTAAAGTTATATGAAAGTTTTCCAGATCCTGTCCTGTACACTAAGACTTACAGCATTGAAATATACTATTACATGCAGGGTTGCCAAAATGCTCTGCAAAAAAAGCAAAACTCTGCAGCTTCGCAAAGAAGTTATTTTTCTCCGCAATTATTTTTATTGCTAGTGCTTAAAATGATTATCAAAGAAGAAAAACAATTTTAGATTAGTGGTTTTAGTTTTTTTATTGATTTTTATACAAAATATCGAATTGTTCGGCAAAATTTTTAAATGTTCCTCAAAGTCACCACAGATGATCCTCAAACTGTTTATCCAAGGTTGGCAACCGTGTTATATGCTATATATTTCAATTGCATGTATCTCAAAAATTAGAAAGTTCCAAAATATTATACCCCCATAATCGGACTCAGCGTGTTCGATAAACCAATTTTCTATTTTTTTTCTGGAAGAACAAGTTTATACCATTCTTTCTTTAGACGTAATCTACAATTAAATATATTCATTAAGCCATCTGAAATATAGCTTATCGGAGTTCGAATACATTTTAAGTGCTTAATAGGGATGAAATGAATAAAATTTCCGACTCAGTAATAGTTTTGCTTAAACCATCAGTTTTGTATAATGGTGTTTAGTTTAACGTAATGCATACAATTACATTGAACGAAAAGCAATAAATACTTTGTTTACTCTAACCAATGTAAGGCCCATTTGAACGCAACTCTAAATGGCTAATGTTGAAATTATCTTAGCTTTAAATAAGAATTATTTATATCTAGTTTTTCAAAATGATCACGAAGTCAAAACACATTTGCCTTCAAATTTTTGCTCTTTCCATTTTTCACAGTACCAACAAATAACAGTTTCCTGAAGTATTATATTCCTTTGTTTGCTTTCGCTATCAATTTTTTAAAACAAGGTACAATGTAGCCTGAAAAATATCTATAAAGTTTTAAATGTGTATATTTTTTTCAAGTATATAAAATATAAGTGTCAGGTTTCTGTGTCTGCGTAGCTCTTATTGCACACTTGCTCTAATGTTCTGCGATGTTATTTTTAAAAGGAAGTATGCTTGATTGCATTTTTTTCATGTTATTTTAAAGTGCAACCAACTTGATGCAACTTTGTTTTCTCTCTTCATTTTAAAAAGAAAGTTTCAGTATGTAGTATTTTGCTGTTTTAGTATGGGACCCCAATTTCCAAATCCGGAAGACCTAAAACCCTTATCTTTTTTTTTTCCAAATATTTCAGAAAAAGAATTCTTTTTTTTTAGCTTAAATGTTCAAAATTGTTGATTCGGCTATTACTTGTTGAAAATTCAGTACTTGCAGTTTATTTTCAAGCTTCTTCGATGACATGTGCCATGCATAAATTGTTTTGTTGTAATTGAGCAGCAATCTGTTTGCATCTACTTTCAGTTAACGATGTTTGTTTCTCATCAGTATGCAATACAAAGATTAGTGAGGAAAAATACAAAGTTAATTTTACTATAAATATGTTTTATTTATTATATTGGTTGGCACACTATATTTCACAGTAATAAAAAGCAACTTCAACAAATCACATGCCAATGCAAATTATCCCTGACTTTTTTACGCATATTTAGGAATAATTTCTTTGAGATTGATCAAGGGTGGAAAAAAAAAAAGCGAGCCAGAAAAAACATGCAAAATGTTGCACAAACTATAGTTTTGGCAATTTTTCAAGTCAGAATCAAAAATCAGGAACATTTGCTGGTCCGAGCCTTCTGGATTTGGCGTCCCATATTGTACTTTCTTCATATTTATTGTATTTGAAGCTTTTTTTTTGTTTTCTCTTAGGAAGGACATGTTCGTATAATTGCTGATGAAAATGGATTGCCATATTTAAGTAATTAGCTATTGAATTCAATTTTAAATTTGAGTAACAGCCACTCTCACGAAAATATTTTAATTTTGTTAGGGCTCATGTTTTTCATCAAGAACTTATTCAAACAAGTCATGTCTGACATATTTTAATATTGTTTATCAATTTTTAACCCAAGGGGCAGCAAGAAAGGGGGTTGTAAGTTTGACATATGTATATCGTTGGCTCAGAGCAACATTAAGCCATCTAATCCTAGAAATAACACTGAGATATCCTACTGTTGCTCTGAGTGGACAATATGTGTCTTTCTGTGGCGTCATAGCATCAAAACAGAGAGACTGGTGATGTTTTTTTCCCTAAAGAAGACTTGATCGAGAGTAATCTTAGCTCCAACTTGTCTTTGGAGGATTTAAATTACCATACACGTTAATTTAAAACCGAATTAGCCTCTTTCATAATTTCGGTAGTAAATACTTACTGGTACATTTAAAATGTTGTTAGCAATAAAAAAATAAAACATTTTTTTCTGCATATGGTGAAATTTGTTTGAAACTTTCAAGTTATATACAATAAGAGTTACCCTTTTTTAATGAATGTTAAAAATATAATTCTAAACTTTTATTCACGTGATTTGTAACAAGTTCATTGTTGGCAAATAAGGAGAGAAATCTCAATTATTTAAAATTTTCATCTATTACCAGTTTCTATTTGTTATAAAATAACATACTTGTGATTGATTTTTATTTTACAGTTATTTATTTACATAAAATAGCAAAGAAATATGTAATGCCCAGCACAATAGGTTTCTGGGAATGTTAGAACTTCAGCTTCATATGTTTCTTGCACCACATTTCGACCTCTACTAATGTTTCCCTTGCTGCAGCTTGTGTGGGAGGAGAGAAGAGTGGCTGTCATAATTTTTTATTTGTACCAAACTATGTCTGTATTTGTCATAAATGTAAACGATGAAATATTGTTATAAAGTACAGTACAAGAGTTTTATCTATAAGTTACCTTTTTTGCATTGATAACAAGGTCCCCTGTGATCATAAGACATGCCTGAATTCCACTCCCCCCCCCCCATTTCTTTTTTTCATTTTTGTGCTACATTAATGTTGTTTTGCCCAATAGAACTGTGTTACAGTCAAGAAAATACAGTAGAACCTCTCAATAAGGGACATTAATAGGACCAGACATGTCCTTTAAATAGAGGTGTCCCTTCTTTGGAGGTATTTTAGTTTATGCATGCAGTGTGTTAACTCAGTATAATTGTTTTATTAACTTATTATTATTAACTATTATTATTTTATATTAAATACTTTTCATTTTTCATTCACAACTAAATAAAATTCACACTTAATGATTTTTTTGAAGTTTTTCATATTTCTTTAATTACAATTAAGTCAAAAATTTGATATGTCCAAAGTTTTGCAGCATAAAGCAATTATTTTAAAGTAATTCAATGCATGAATTTGCTTCATGTCTTGTAATTTACATTTACAATGCAAGACATTGTGAATTACAATCAGTGTTCACATTTCAGTTTGTATATAAAAAGCTAGTCAGTCTTTGTGCCCTCTCCTTTGGCGCTGAGTCTACTTGAATAAATATCTGGGTGGGCAAATCATGCATGTAACTTTCAGCAAGACTTTTACAATATATACTTGTTTCTTTAACATATGTTAATATTAAACTCTCCTCAATTAATTTTTAGAGGAAAAGTGAAACTTGAATTATACTAAATTCACTCTTTCTTATGCACTTGTACATATTTTTTTTTCCTCTGTTACTGTCCCTAATTAGAGGCAAATACATGGAGGTCCCTATGCAAAGGTACTGGGGCCAGAAAAAATCCCTTAAATAGAGGTGTCCCTTAAGTGAGGTTCTACTGTATAGAATCGGGGAAAATTTTGGAACTCAATAAAGGAACAATTGAGAATTTTCTTCTATTACATTAAATAAAAGTATTATTTAGATAAAGTCATTATTTAGCCAAAAACCAAGCATTTAAATATTTTCTGTTATTTCTTTTTCTACAGAAGCAGTAAATGAAGATGAGAGACGAGAAAGAAATCCAGCTGCCATGAAACAAACGATTGTAACTATCACACTGGAGGATTGGAAGGTAATTGGTAATGAATTTTAACAAATATACCTAACCAGAAAGTTCAGTATCTTAGAGAAAATGATATTTTTTTAATAAAACAAAACAAGAAGTTCCGTCCAGAACTAAATAAGCATACTTTCTGGTATAAAAAGTTCTTTAATAGCTTTCAAAAAAGAAAAAAAAAAGCTCATCAAAATAAAGCATATCGGATTTTATTCCCCCCCCCCCCCCCGTTGCCAAAAATGTTTTGAGAAGTAAATAAATGTACTTTTCTTCAGAATATAAATAAATAATAATAAAAACAATCTTGAAAAATAATTTTCAGCATCAGAAAAAAAAAAAAAGTCTGCACAGCTCTTTCTGTAACAACATTAGACTTCAAATTTCCTTTCATTTCCTGTTGCCAAAAATAGAATAAATAAGTAAAAACTTCAAAATGAAAATAAAAATGAATATCAACAATCATAATTTTACCGTAATAACTAAGGCATCAGAGTCAAGATTTTAAAATTCCAAGAGTCAGGAGTGTCATTTTCCCTATAAGTTCTCAACTGTGCCAGTACTTACAGAGTCCCAGTCAGACTGTTTTTGTGGAAAAGAAGTTTTCAGTCAGAGGCTTTAAAATTCCTGAACTCTGAGTCAGAGCTAAAGTCAGTCATTTTGCATTTGACTCTGTAGCCCTGGTAAAAACATTTTCGCTTTAAATTCATTTCATTTTGATTCAGTTATAATTATCTCTGACTTGCATTCATGTTAAGTCTACGCGATATGATATTTCGATTTTGATTAATAACTTTTGTTTTATGTTTCTTGAAACCAAAATTTGAGAATGCCATCAGAATCTGCATTTTTTTTTTCTCAATTTTTCGGTGCCAATAAATAATATTTTCGCCTTGTCCTTGATGTTAAAGATTTTTGAACTGTTAAAAAAATACCAAAATCAAGAAAACTTTTTAAAACATATGTTTCATCAAGAGCTTTTTCCAAAAAAGTTTGTTTGAGGAAAATGTTTTTATATGTTCGGTATCTGTATTTGCTTTAAGTTTCCCTGTAGGCACCAAAGTAAGTTATGTTGAACTGTTCAAGATTGAAAAATGGTTGTTAAAATCAAAAAGATCTTTTCTATACACATTCTTCATCCAGAGCTTTTTCCAACCGAGTTTGTTTTTAGCAAAATTGTCTAGTTTGGGATATATATTTGCCTTAAATTTCCCCATAAGGGCTAATGTTAAGATTTTTTTTTAAACAGTTCAAAATTGAACGAAAAGTTGTTCAAAGTAAAAAGTGAAATATGGGAATGAGGTGTCCTCGCCAGGAACTTTTGAACAAAAAAGTTTGTTCGAAACAGATTAACACTGAAAAGTTATTAGGGGCAGACACACATATCGACAGACGCACATTTTCCCCACCTCAAAACCCTACTTTCTAATTTTTCAATTTATTTAATTATTCTATTTATTTTCGACCTTTTTTTTAGCGATAATTTTAAAGATGTATTAAGTCTTCTTTCATGCTTTGTTTTTCCTTCTTTTACTTTTACATAAAAGTAAGCTAAAAAGTGGGATTGCAGTAGTATGCAAACACTGACTTCACTAGTGTTAAAATTAGTTTACAGATTATAGGATACCATAACAGGTATCCTATGGGAGACTATATAGTACCTGTCAGGTGCGGACTGGCCAGGTCAGCTAGACGGGCCAACCACCGAGTGGGCCACTTCCAGCAATTTTTTTTTATTGAACTTAATACATATAAATTCACACCTAACATTTTAAAAGTGTCATAATAAAATAAAATAAAGCATGTAAGTTCTCTCTATGTGAAAAAAGCGTTTGGAAACAGGTTTGTTCTTTTTCCATCCTAAGCAGAGACCAAAGAATGTAGCCAAAGTTCACACGTGCAAATGCTTACCTCTCTTATCAACTTTCTCTCTAGTTTTTAGAGCTCTGGGAGCCATGGGTCCCACATTGAAGAAACGGGAGGGGGCCAGAGAAATTCCAGTCCGATGTGGCCTGAAAAAGGGCCCGGGACGAAAAATAAGGTTAAAAACTGGTATTAGTACATCTATTAACAGAAATTCAAGGGGCCTGCACCATTAGATAAAGCGTCCCCGAACCTGCCATAAATGTGTGGGTCATGCTTTTGGGTGTTGGTACAAATGAGCTGGGGCATGCACAAGAGGGGGGAAGGAGGGACTCCTGTTGGCCCGGTTCTGAGCCTAAAGGGGGCCCTAAACTTTTTAAACGAGGGGTGAAATGTATGTAGGGGCGTTGTGGTAAACAAGATGGAGAGGGCCCCAAAATTTCTGTACATGCCTCTGGTATTCACTGGTTGTAATAGATTCAGCTAAATGCTGTCAGTTAGCAAGATATTTCATTGGTCTATTGTAAATTATCACTATACGAGTATTTTCATCTCAGAATCGCATACGGGAAAGCAAGTCTGCACTACGATAAACTGAATCTGAAACAGGGCAAAATTTCAACTTAGATGGGAGAGTTCCTGAATATAGGCGGATTTGGGATTGCGTTCAGGGGGGGGGGCAAGGCTTTTTTTTAAAGCTACATTAGTTGTAATCAGGGACAGATTAAGACTTAACGAGGTCCCTAAGGTATTTCAGGTATGAGGTCCCTTTTTTGTCCTAAAGGCACCAACGATAGTCCTAAGCCAACAATGGGGTTGTTTCTGAAATTTTTAAAAGGAAATTTTTTTTCCTGAAAGAGCATGCTTAAAAACATAGGATTTATAACCCATTATTTAAATTATATGGCAAAGTTTAATATTTTTTATCAATTATTTTAAATTGTGCAATTTCATTTGTTACGCTTCTGCACATGACATCACAAGTGATGAAATAACATTCACTAATGCCATTACCACAAAGAGCAATATTTAATCAGCACACTAGTGGAGATGCGCCAAAGTGCATCACTTGTGACGTCATAAAGACCACTCATTTTCAAAATCAGACAAAAAAATTAATTAAGACTTAAGCATTTGGAAAATGTGCAAGTTTTCTCTCTCTCCATTTTTTTTTTATTCTATCAATTTTAGTGACTAAAAGTAGAACTTTTGACTGAAAAAAACAAACTCACTGAGAATTTTGATGCAAGAACCAGTTATGTCCGAACTTTTCCCTTTTTTAAAAAAAATTCATTTTTGCCTGGGGAGAATATAGATGTTCCGATTGGTGCAACAACGAGACACAAATGTAAGATCAGGCCTCTGCTATTTAGTAAATAATGTACGAAAGATATTTCCCTTTTTAGCGGACACTGATGTTATTTGTTGGTCTTACCAAAAATGAGTGAGCCTGGACTTACCTGGTTCTTGGTTCCTGCATCAAGGCCCTCATTTGTGTTTTCCAGATTTAAATATCGAAAAATTGCCAGAAAAAGCTTTCGACTCTTCGCTATTCCCTTAAAGTCACTGAAGATGGCTTGAAATTTCACTAATAGAAATTTCCATGGGAGACCTCCGTAATCCTTTTATCTGCCTAAAATTGATTTCAGTTTCAGAAAAAATGCTCAGAGGGAACTAGTGTTTCCCTCCGACCAAAAAAGGGGCAGTGCGCTTTCTGATAAAAGGGTACTTTTTAAGAGAAGTTTTGTCAAATAAAAAAGGTGCTTTTACTTTTTGGTATAGGTGCTTTCAAAGTTCAAGTGTTTTCGATAGTAATTATTTTTAAAATATTAAAAAGCTTTTTGATGTTTAGTTTTAAAGGTAATGCAAAAAACATTCAGATATTTTCTAATCAGATTCTTGTGGATAAGTGATTGAAACAAGGAAATGATGATTCAAGAACAGGCTTGTGTGAATCTTTACCTTTTGTTAAAAAATTCGCTTCTGTACAGTTTTGTTTAAACTTTTAAGGGGCAAGGAGGGTTGATTCAGTTTAGGGTCAACAGTTAGCTTAAAAGCAGAAGGGCACGGCACCCTCCTAAAAAATCTTGGGTGAAACGCTCGCGAAAACTGTCCTCTTTCCTTTTAATGTTTCCAAGCATATTATAAGATTATGTTCTTGAATTTTCAATCTCGAAAAATTCCAAAGAAAGTCTCTGGATTCCCTGTAGTAACTAAATGTAGTAACTAATGTCCTAAAATGGGAGTTTTTAAATGCTTCCAAATGAGATCACTGAGCCTCCTGCTCTCTCAAACGTAACCAAAGATAGTTTTGCGTTTTTTAATAGTTCAAAGTCCAAACGCTTTTGTAGAGAGCTCCCCATGCTTCCCGGCTCCACTAATTTTATCAAGGGTAGCCTAAAATTGCATTTCTAAAACTCCCCATTTCGGAGAATTTCTGGGAAGAGCCTCCGACATTCTATTGTAAACAAAAATAGACTAAAATAGACTTTAATTTTGAAAAAAAAATAAAAAAAAAAAACAAAATCGTGGGGGAACTCCTTCTTTTTCTTGTTCTCTAACGTTACCGAAAATTGTAAAATTGCGGTTTTGACATCTACTTTAAAAATATCGCTTTGAAGGGAACTAGAACCTCTTCTCCCGATTCTTTTCTCCTTAGGTCTCTCTATAACTTTCAACCAATTTCGAAAATTTTCCGGGTTGATTTACTGATTCTTCCTATGTTGTCAGTATAGAAGCCTAAAGATGTGCCTTTTCAGACTTATAACTAGGCTTGCCAGACGTCCCAGTTCCACTGGGACAGTTCCAGTTTTCAGATAAAATGCCGGTATCCCGGAAAAAATAAATAGGAGAAAAGATGTCCAAAAAGTTTTTAAATAATTAACGGTAGAGGATTCTTTTGGGCAATTACTCTTTATCCTTTGTAACATTAACATTCAAAACTAGTATTGAACTAGCTTTTGTAAAGATCTTTACAACAAGATTGAAACCGAAAAAATTCTAGCCAATGTAAACATTATTCAATTTTTCATCCCTCATTTAAAGTCTTTCTTTCAACTAAAGTAATCTGTAAATATTAATGTGTAAGAAATAAAATGTTTCCTGGTTTTGTTTCATAATTAGTAACTATTTATTCATAGCATTGAGAATGAACTGCCCTCTAAAAAAACTCTAAAAACTGGCCAAAGTAAGTGTACCCTTTTGAAGACCAGCAACACTGTGTGGCAGGGAGGGGGGGGGGGTACATTCTGATGTTCCGGTTGAACATTTCAGAAATCTGGCAATCCTACTTACAACCATTAGTATCCTTTCAAGGCAATTAAAAAATGTGTCAGTGTTAACTTTACTTTACGTTTCATAATTTTCTTTTTTTAGAACTTTAAAACTTTAGAAACTTATAGGAAAATAGGAACTAGCGGTAGTTTAATGTCTTTGCTTGACTTGGAAGAATCAAGATCCGGTACTGTTTAATTTAACATTTTTAATTTACTGAGGTGGGCCAAAATATTCTTTTGCCGACTGGGTCAAAATCAGCCAGTTCGCCACTGGTACCTGTTATTGAGGTAGCTCATTCTATGTGAAGATCCTTTTTAACATTGGATGTTATTGGATATTGAATATTAAAAATTAAAAAAAAACTTTTGTTCTATAGCGATTATTTTCAGAACTGCTTGCCTAATTTGAGGTAGGGATACCTCATTTATTTGTAAAGTAGTCATCGATATCGACTATCGACTAGATATCGACTAGTCATCGATATCGACTATGTAATAGATATCATTTATTTATAAAGTAGTGTAGGTTTTTATCCTTTTCACTGCTGAGATAATTGTATTGTTCTTTGTGCTTTTAAACTGTTATCTATGAGCCGGCATAGTAGTTAAAATTTCAGAGGTTGAAGTTGGTTATTTTTTCTACTAATTCGGAGCCTAGTTCTATAAGGTTAAATTGGCAACTGTTTTATATATCGTCCTGTATAAAAGCTCATTTTTAGAACTTTGAATATTACTTTAATAAAAGTGTGAAAGGGAACTATTTAATTTATAATATAATTTGGTTTTTATCTTGCCGTTGTGAAAGACTACAATTTTCAACCTAATATTTTAAGTTAAATACTTCTGTTCCAAAAATAAAATATTTCCATTAATGATACTTATTAAAATTTAAGTTATGCTTGCTAATTAAAGTTTGTATGCAGGATTGTTTATGAAGTGGTCAACTCATCTATAAACACAACTTTAAAATTTGTTAACCATACAAAAACTAATATTAAAGTAATTTTTCTGTTTTTAAATCCTGACCTTGGTTGCCAAACTAAAATTAAAATGAATCTCACTGGTCAGAACACATATAAAATTTAAATACATTCAAATTTTTTCTATATAAAATCACAGCTATTGAAATTTGCTAGTCGCAAAAGCAGAACCAAGAGTGAAAACTGATAATCCTTCCTTATTTATTAAAATAAATTACAAATATTTAACAAACTTGTTACAGAGATAAAAATTTTGAGCCAATGAGCTTTCT